>NW_028321902.1:6056521-6359347 GCF_036245765.1 Copidosoma floridanum | reverse complement strand
AATAACGAGAGATCCTGTAGACGTTATTGTTGAAAATTATTTGTCTCCTGCTGTTTCCAAGACTATTTTAATAATTGTTGTCTGCATCAACTTTCAATTTTGCTTTACAGAAATATAATTTATGATGGAGATTGAATTTAAGTTACAACTTTTATCAACGTGTGCACGAGCTGTAACCACATATTAAAATTAAAAAAAAAAGATAATTCATAAGGAATGGGATTCATTGTTATTTGTAAATTAAAACTAGGAGGGGCATTGAAATTCACCTTCTTTTACACCCATAGGCAATTCCCTTTCCTTCATCCACACCATGAAAACACACTGATGTACGAAACTTTGGTAAATCGACTTTTTAAAAATTCCCTCTGTCTGCGTCGCTGCCAAAGCGCTCGTTAATTACGTGAAAGAAAGAAGGCACGCCTAGTCCCCCCATCCCCTCCTCCTCCTCAACTGCACAATAGGAAATTCCCGGCAGGCACATGTACATGTATAGGTACAACCATCCTCGAGGGTAGACGTATAGATGTTACAGGTGCTCGCAGACCCAAGTTTAGAGCCACAGTGGCTGGGAGCACTGCAATCGATACGTTTGTTCCCTCGTTAGTCTCTCCTCCCCCTCCGGTACCAGCTAATTTCGCCTCCTCACCCCGGGATGGATATAAATACACCAAGCCCCGCTAATTGGGTCGATTCTGTAAATTATTCCCGATGATCTGGGGGTAAACTGGCGAATAACTTTCGTTCAATGTAGGTAACTTTAATTTTAGATCGTCGTTGGTGGTCGCTGTCGAGCATCACAGAAAAAATCATATACTCTTAAATAAATAATTTTAAGTATGTATTCAATTTATTTTTAATTTTTTTTTGTTGCTGTTATGACCCCCTTTTTAATATCACAGCCTGTGAGTAGCACCAAGTTCATACCAAATTGATTTTTTTTTTTTTTTTTTTTTACGAAATCGAGGAGTTACGAACTTCGAAAAATACCCTTACTACATGGCTGGAAAAACGCTAATATTTATTTAAACCTCAATTTCATCTCAGAGAAACTTTGTGGATCTTAAAATTTCAGGGCGACTCCAAGTACTTCCGTCCCCATCCGAAAAACTTGGTACGTTCTTGGCAGTAGTTTCTCCTTACCCTAAAAAGGCAAAAACTTTTTGCTGCTCCAGCGAATGATATTCATGCATCAGAGTAGTTGGTGCAAGAAATTTAATGAATGACGTTACGTCACCCACTGCACCCATCAGCTGAGGCATTGTGGAGATTAGCTAAAAGTCAAATATTTCTCTTGGCACGGGGCCTTCGCCGCGTCCTAGCCACAGTTTTATGGCCACCAAGTTTACCTTTGAAGTTTTTGCCGATTCCTCTCAAATCCTCACTTTGTTCCTCAATTTCTGTAATAATTTTGTACTATTTGGAAAACATTTCATTTCTACTCCAAAACTTTTGCGAACACGTTTGAATGAGCCCATATTTATGCATCCTGCAATTATCATTATTACCATCATCAGCAGCAACACGAGGTATCATGATCAAATGTTAGGATTAAATACATACGAGGATAATAAATCAATGCACTTAATTGAATATGGATAAATTATAGTACGTGCAACAGCAGCCACGAGGAAAACATACAATTGCAACACGGTATCGCAAACTAATAGAGCGAGTATTTCATGGCTCATTGGTTTCATGATTTTGTGGTGCGCGAATTACAGCAGAGAAACAGGGAAGAGATGGAAGGAGCCACTAATGATCAGTTCTATCGAGTAAATGTAATGGTATAAGCCCAGTGATGCTCTCTCGGCTGCTGCTGTCGATGGTGTCACTCGTACAGGAAGAGCCCGCAAGTACCTATACGTGTGGACACTCACTCTAATCAAGGTGTCTCTAAGGGGAAAAAAAATCAATCGTGTGCACAAAAAAAAAAAAAAAAAAAAAAAAGAAAACGAGGTGTAGGTCGTCTCATCCTCCCGTGACGATTAATTAGTCGAGGGGAGGTGGTCCGTCGTCGCCTGTCCTTTTGCTCGAGACTGGCAGGCCACAGTAGTGTAATCAATCTGTGGTCAGACGTCGCCGTCGGTCCAATCGCTTGTCGTCGATCTTTGATTCGTTGGCGTCGGAGGGACTGGGATCTCTTGTTATACTGCATCGCTATAGATGCTATCTTGCCTCTCTGGCTTTTCCAACCACTGCGACTTTGATATCAGTTACCTGGAAATTTTTGGATTTTAATTTTTTTTTATTATGTACGCGTTTCATTCATTTCGAGTTCATTAGGAAAAAACGGCTTTTTAATTTAGAAATTAATGTTTTCAATGGATATTTTAGAAAGAGTGCACGTCGCATTTCATAACACAAGATGAAAAATTAAGATAGGAGGAAAAAAAGTTTCGAAAAAACTCGTGATGGAAGTAACGAAATGGATGCATCGATAAGCGCTGACCATCGAGACGAGGGAGGAAGGGATGGCAAACGAGACGAAGATCGACGTATGGATATCGTCCACGTACATTACGTACACACGCCACAGGGTCCATTTAGGGGATGCGCGTCCAGACGTGGCCATAGATAGCACGAGCACGTCAATGTGCGGCTGCAAGCCAAAGGCGCGGAAATACACGGAAACGACTGTGGAGGCATAGGTGGCAGGTTATCGGACGCTCGGGATCTGTATTCATCATTTCGACTACCCCACATTTTCCTCGCCCCCAACCAAAACGAGCTTGGCGGGGCACCTGAGCCATACGGAGCTGCGTATCTTCTCGATGGGACACGTACGCTGTGCTGTAAATGGCTTATCGTACATCGGTTTCACGTGGTTGTGTCGGTGAACGTGGTGTTACTGTCACACGTGATTTGATAGGCTGGTCGAGATCGTAATGGATTCTCTGTTTAACTGTGAGGCCTGATTGGAGTATAAATAAGTTATTAGTATTAACACCGTTTAATTAAGCTTGTATCACCTCTTGGGGTGCTTAGCAGGATGATTACACGTTTTTTTCGCTTTCATTTTCATGAGCTCAAAAATTTTTTAAATCAGTTGTATCGTACTTATCATCAGTTCTACAATAGAGTCTCAGAAATTTTATTTTTTTATCTCTTGCAGTATTTTTCTGTAAAAAGGAAATATTGAGTGATTCATAATTTTTTATTTTTTTATTTTTGAAGAGTTAAGTTGACCTTAGCTAACGATATTACCCATACAGTTATTTATGCTTATGAGAGCTTAATCTCAAAACTTTATGAGATTAAATGTTTAATTTGAAAATGTCGTGCAAATCTTTTAAAACTTTGCTCAGGTGATGCATTTCAAGTTTACATACTTCACAAGTGGAAATACAAAGCCTTTTCATTTTTTACATTAAATATTTTCAAACAGCTCACTCGCACGAGAAAATTTTTTTTTTCGACTAGTGCACAAAATTGTTATACTACAAATGATATTTAATCTGAAATTATTTAATACTCAACTAAGAAGATGTGAGAGCTTTCTTTTTCGAATTTTGAAAAAAATATCTCAAAAGTACGAAATCCTCGAATAAGAAGAAAAAGATTTTAAATACCACTTTTTCTTCTGAAATTAAAAATTAAACTTCAATTTGTTTCCGAAAAAGGCTTCAGTTGGCGCTCATCATCCTTAAATTAAAAAGTTTTTTTTAAGATCAGAGTCTTGCAAAATTTTCCGGATGAATTTGTAATACGCACTTGCAGAAGAGCTTTTCTGGCGCTCAAACATGAATTTCCATTTAAAGGTAATCCATACGGAAACATTTAGCTCCGAAGCTGTTGCTTTTAATCCGAAACAGAGAAAGAAAGGGATAAGCGACTATTATATTTTTCGTTTGATCCTCCTCTTCTTCCTTTTCATGTAAACTGTAGCGGAATCAGAACTTTCCTTTTTATTCTTTTCACTTTTTTCCTTTTCATCACTGATACAATTGCGAGACTAAACGAGGGAGGGACTCAAAAAGCCCCTTATGCTTTTCCTCCCCCTTCAACCCTCCATTTCTTCAAAGTTCTGTAATATTCAAGGCCAAAATAGCAGAATAAGTAGGCCTCCCTGAGATTCGCTTACATAATTAATCCCAACTGATTGTGCTTGAAATGAATTTCCCTCCTTACTTTTGTACAATTACTCTTTAAAATATAACAAAATTAAAAAAAGCTAATTCCGAGGAAAAAAAAATTATGCTTGATGATTATTTGCGTCAAAGTAACGTTTGGCCATCGCTTGTTCGCAGTGGCGTGTTCGACGGTGACGGTGACAAAGTGCCAGACCGCCCTAAGGAGCCTCCAGGCGTTCGACTTCTTCAAGCCGACCTGCCTCTGCAAGGAGCCGCGCGAGGACGCCGAGTGCAACAGCTTCCGGGACTTCCTCTTCGACCACCCCTGCATCTACGTCATAAAAAAGGGTAAGTGATGCTTATGAGAAAAAGAAAAACGAACTGAATCAGGAAGATAAATAGAAAACGTCAATCAGCTTACACGAAATATCCATTAAGGGCTGGGTAGCGAGCGAGAGTCAATTGCGTAGCTTGTGATTCACGTATAGCGTTTATTGGCTCGTCTCTCGTCACGTGAAATTAACCCGCCATTGAGTGGCAGCAGCTATTACTCGATCCAACGCGTGGGTGTTTATGAGCTGTCCTTCTGCTCATGCCTACACCATGAGATCTTTGTCAAAGTCCACGGCACTTCTTAGTCGAGGTCGGACGAGTATATTTAACTGCGCCAATTTCACCACGTAGACATCATCACACCTCTTGGGTATTTACAGCTGAAATAAGTCCCCCCCCCTTCCCCCAGTGAAAATCGTCGCCTCTGACCTGCAAGAGAAGTATTTAACTTGGCTCCGAAACAAAAGACGTGCCGTATCTTTGACATGGAGTCGTATCTCCTTATGTGGAGCTTCTCCTCCACTTTTGTTCCCTTTTCTCCTTCTTCTCCAGCCACCGTTCCATTGTTCGTCTTCCCAAGGGCTTTGCTCGTCACGACTCGCGGATGATTCCCGATACCTCAGCCTCTCCTTTTCAGCTTAGCTGCTGCTGTTTTCCTCCCCTTTATTTTTTTTTCTCTAGTGTAAAAAAGAAGAAGACTATTCTCTTGAGGTCTCGTTGGATGTCACGTGGAAGAAAAAAAAAGGATGTCCCGGGGGACTTGTTGGGCTGAATGTATTTTTACAGTGCTAAAAGTAAATAACACTTTTATTTTCGTACATCATGAAACTTCAGCCGAGTATTGAAAATATTTCATTTGAAAGCTTACATCGTGGCTCCTGAATAACTGTAAAGCTTGTAAGTTCATTAGTATTTATGTTAATTTTTTAGCGAATTCAAAAAAAATTTTTTTTGTAGACAATAAGTCGTACTCATTATAGTTTCCACTTATTTTACCTTTTATTTTTTCAAAGTTCAGGTATCAATTAATTTTTTTTTTCTGAAACTAGCGATTCAGAAAAATATATATGCCGTCCTACAGCAAGCATTACTTAACGAAATGAGTAAATCATTAACATGTATCATGTTTTTATTTTGTCAGGGGACATGAAAAATGTTTTAAAACACTTTTTAATAGTCTTTTTAAAAAAATAGTCGTGCGCTCTAGATGATCGATTTCGAGTTTTTTTCCTTGCCCTCATTTCTCGTTTTCATTGGGGGGTGTGTAGGCACTTCTGTACACTGTGAACACGCTAAATGCATCCGATGACTGAAGTAGTGGGTAACATGTCACACGGGGATGAAGATCTGGAATTGCTCCTACATCGATCGAATTGGCCTTTACAGGACACATAGTTTTTCTTCCCCATCGCGAAGTAGATTTTTTTTTTTATACATCATAGGAAACAACGCTTGTGGGAGTAATAACCTTCCAACCCCGTAATTGAAAGTTAACTCTCTAATTGATAAATCGTTAATATTAATAATAATGATAATGAAAGTATTTTCTAAAAAATGCCTTATTTCCGCTGCATTGATGCACATTTTTGCTACTCGAAGAGACTACGCTGTACGGGTATAAATGCAAAAGGACGCCCGGCAAATAAACCATTCCCGGCTCTCCCCGTAGCTCCGATAAATCGCGCATCGACGCCTCTGGATCCTCGCGTGAAAAGAGCAGCGAGGAAAAAAAAAGCCCACTAGCTTTTTATTGCACCTCCGTGGTGCTCCTTCCTTCCGTACCTTTTTTTTCCCCCCGAATATTTTGCGCCTTTTCCTCCTTCCAGCCAATGAAATTTCGATCAGCCGAATACATCCGGTATAGGTGCCCTCTACTTCTTTCCTTCCTAGACGATTTACATCCTGAGAGCGCGATATTTTGGAAAAGAAGTGCTCAACCCTTTTTTTTCGCTGCTTGCTACTGCTTTCGTTTCTCCTCTCAAGAGGACGATTACACAATTTTTCTCTTTTTTTCTTTGGCCCCAGAGATATGGACGTTAGTGCCTCTTATGCTCTTTGCTTTTTTTCTTCTTCGATTCTTCTCACTTTTGTACTATTTAATATTCGAGCTGAACTCATCGCAGTAAACTTAATAAAAACTCATTTATATCCTATTTTCTAGGAAAAAGTGGACACAGAGTAGAGTATCTCGTATGAAAACCATTCAAACTGTTGGTTTAAAAAACAGACCCTTGTAAGTAGTATACACCGAATATAGTCAGCCAACACACATACTGGCTTCATTCACGAGTACACGATTGTCAAGTCATCACTAATTCGGATACACTAGTACACGGTATACAATGTATTTATACAACTAGTAAAACAATTAATTTGAGGTCACAAACTTTACTTACAAGTAGTACACATCGAATATGGTCAGCCATCATCTGGTATGGTTACATTAATGCCCACGTTACGAAATACAATCAACATCAATTAATTTTATTTATCACCAGAGTAAACAGATTAGCGGCAACAAACACAATGTCATGTATACCACTTTTAAGTAGTAAACTGCTCGTATAGTTAGCCATGACAAAGCTATTTTGTGAGACAAGCGACGACACGTGGAAAAAAAAAACTTTTGGATTTTCGATAGACTTGAATACAATTACAATACATTACGACGGATTTACTAGTCTTGCCCGTATTATTTTTTAAACATTGCATCTACAAAGCAGCTCTATTATTTGAACGTTGAAAAAACAAATGTCAGATTATTCGGAGAAATGTACTAAAAATTGTATTACTTTGTTCACAGAGAAGGATCCGTACGCGATGGATTCGCTACCAACGTGCAACCACGCCTTGAGCGTCTGCAACCGAGAAAAATCTTGCGTGAAGCTGTACGACGACTTCAAAGCCAACTGCAAGACGAGGGACAACAGGTGCAGGATGGAGAACTGGTAAGTTGCCTTATAATCTTCCTGCCGCGTTGTTATCCTCTGCAGTAGTGGGTGTAGGATAAAAGTAAACGCACGCTTGTTCGAGGCACGTATAAGTGGGCAAAAAGTCAACAAGACCCTTTGAGCGAGAAACTAGGATTGTTCAAAAGCCACTCGAGAATGGCGCGGAGGAGTGGGTGGAGGGAAAAACCATCCCGTTTGCCTAATGTCCCGCGAAACGAGGCATCAACGGTAAGACGCAGCGAAGTCGAGATCAGCACACGTGCCCCCTCCCCCACCCTCTGACGTTGAACCACTGCTATAGGGCACACATACAAATACCCGTGTACACTATAAAATGTTTTTCCTGCAAAGTAAGGGGGTGGGAGAGAGGAAGCGCAGCCGTCCCCCGCATTGCGGCTTCCGGGAGCCCCTTCTCTCTCTCTCCTTGTCGCTAGGTCTGTCGCTCTTGAATTTCGGGTGGTGCGCTGCGGCGTAACTACGCGACGAAACAATTCGTGTCCTCTAAAACTCTCCTCCGCTCTCTCTGGTCGCATCAACTCGAGGAGTCTTACGCACTGCTTGTTGTTCTCGGGGACTAGTTTCGCACGTAACCCTCCCTCTCTCGAGTGCGTACGCGTTGCTCTTTTTTGAAACAAGGGTTTTGGAGAGGGTAAAGTACAATGGTGCAGTGGTACTCAATAGGTACCAATTTTAACAGTCGCGCGAGTGCAATTTTTTTTTTTGTTCTCCGAACACCCCTAATTTATTTCTCTTGGATTGCGGACGATTATGCGCATACGTATGAGGTATTGTTTTAAACTGCGAGCACGTGCGGGGTGTAATCGATTACGTTTTTCCCATGCATATTTATCTTATCTGTCGTAGGGACGTGAAAAATATCACGCGAGCGGGGCTATAAATTTTATAACGCAAGCGCCGGGGCGAAAATTCGAGGGAGAACTGTGTTTTGCGAAAACCTTATGAATAAATATTCGCCCCGGTTCACCATTTGAAACAATTGCCCGAACGGGCTGCGAAGAGGGGGTTGTTGCTACGTTCCCGAATATTGAATGTCGGTGCTATTTTTGGAGGCAAAACTTCACGGCGAGCCCTCGCTCTTTGTTTCACGTGACTCTGGAACAGTTTTAAGAGCCCTAGACACGCGATGAGTTTTTCATAGTTTTATTTTGGGGTCATTACTGCCGCCGAGAGACAGCTGTGTATATACATGAGAACTTCGAATTTTAAAATTCAAAGGCAGTGGCGTGATTGTAACTTGCACCTCATCTTCGACTCCTTTGAAGTTTCAGAAATGCAAATTTTACAAAATTGAGGACAATAGGAAGTAATGGCTTGGCTCCTCTTTTTTACGAGAGTTTTATTGGACTAAAAAAAAAAAAAAAAAAAAAGGAGCGAGAGAGACTGGGCCGATGAAATTTCCTTACGATGTTATCGATGTTATGACATAACATCACAAGGATATCGTAATAGAGGAAGAAACTTTGCAACCTCAAAAAATTACTTAGGATTAAAATACGTGCGTGCTTAATATAGATTTTACTCACATCCGCAAGACAATACTTTTTGTACAATCTTTTTACTTCGTGCTTTTTTCTCTCCATTTTTTTATTAATTCTGTTTAAAATAATATTTTTTTCTAAATAATTTTTCCTCTCAGCGTTCGTGATCACAGCGCTTTCACCAATGGATGACCGTAAGGGCCCAATGACTTATGTTTACAAGTATACCTTTGCACAGTTTTAATGAGAGTCAAGTTACTCGAGTACTCTGAAGACCACACGCCAGTCATTTGTGGGGTCAACAGACCCTCGCCCTCTCCCAGCCACGTCTGAGCTTATAATAGTACACGCATAGCCAGCCTCGATTAATATCAATTATCCTTAATCTCCCCGTGGCGTCGTCAACGTGCACGAGTCCTCGCAACACAAATATGCTAATCGGCCGAGCTGCCCTGCCCATTTCCAACTTTATCGCTCATCTAGCGCTGCTACAACCTCATATATATAACCTGGGCTACGTATACATGTATTTCCTTGCCGATGTCATTTTACGGCAACGTTCAATGCTTCGATATTTCTTATTTTTCCATGTATCTTTAGGTGAGGATCGTATGGGCAAGTCACCGATTAATCGTTTATTCAAAGCGGAGCTTTTCAAATTTTCTGGACTTAGTTTTACGTTGGAGCTGTAAATTCGAGAGCTTAGCTTTTCTTCTCCGCGACTCGTTTTACCGTCCACGTAATAATCATTCCTCGGCTCGCGCAACGAGACTAATTTAAAAGTTAATTTTAACGCTCGCGTGTACCTTTTACGGGGACGCATAAAACAATGCACGCGACAGTCTGGCTCGCGCTGCCCCACTGCAGGATAAACTGCGAAAAATAAACCAACAACACGCAGCGAGTGCAAGAACAAAAGGAAGAAAAAGTAGGGGAAAATAAAAAGTAGTCTGGTGCTTCCCGCCTTCCTCGAACGTCGAATTGTGATTCTGTCCACAGCGAAAAACTCTCCGCGTTACGACTCACCGGAGCAAATACGTGCCTGTGGTATATATGTAATGTACATCGTGTCGGTCCATCGTGGACTAAATGATTCAGAGCCGAGCACGTGTGGGCATGTTATCTACGTACGCCACGTGTAAAGGTATCAGATGGAGGTGTGATGGAAAAAAGCAGTTTAAATTTTTAAAGTAACGGTGTCTGTTAGTTTTTGTTGCCTAACAAAAAAAAAAAAAAAAAAAAAAACAGGGAGTTAAATCCGAACAATCCAAAAACGTAAGTTACTAAACTTCCAGTTGCCTTTTGGATACGCGCTCTTCTTTTTCTACCCAGTCCTCGACTCTGTCTCTTCGACGAATGATTTATTATTCGGTATATCAAGCTCGCGCTGAGCGGGTAGTTAAGAGAAGGAGAGCCACTTGATGCTGATAATGAAGTATTTCCCTCTCCAATGTAAATTTTCCAGTGACCGCCACCTCCTCTTGGCCGGCAACTTTATTACAATGGCTCGTGGACCTGTTTGATTTACCGAGCAGCTGAATTACCAGAGAACCATACCTCCAAAATTCTTGTTCCTCCTCGATCTCTGTTGGTTGGCGTATTTTTTCTTCATCGATGCCCTTTTAAATGTAACAATTTTCACAGGTGTACGAGCGTATGTTTATTTGATCGGACACGTGACGCATATGGATCTATCGCTTAAATATTTCAGGATTCGCTTTGGTTCCATGCCTATTAAGACTGAAACTGCACACTTGATGTAATTTGTATGGAAACGACTTTAACAGTGACTGTCCACTCAAATATTTAATTTTTCATCTCCACTGTACTGCCCCCGCAGTTCCTTTCTGCCGATGATTTCAATTTTAACTGGAACTTTTTTCCTCCCTCTAATGGAAATACAATTTATTATTGATACAGAGGAGTTGGATCTCGGGGAAGTAACGAAAGGAGACAGACACGTTTTTGTGCTCTTCTGCGATAACCAAATGAAAATATTTTATTCAACTTCCATACGGTTGATTTATTAAGATTCCCATATGAATTTTTGATAAAATTATCGGAGAAGAGAGATTTTATAAAATTTTGTGAAAACGGCATACTAAATGCGTTGACGACGATTTTTCAACAATACGCTGATATTTCGATCAAAAGATATTTAAACATCCTATTTTTAAACTTGGAAGTTTTTTGGTCAATATTTTGCTTCATTTTTTATATTACAAAAATTATCTTGGACAATTTCATCAATAGCTTGAACGAATCGAAAAAAGTTAATTTTTTACACGTTTATTTAACTACAATTTTTTTTTGAAACAAATGCTCAAAGAACAAAGGAAGAAAAAGATTTGGATTCCACGAAAATATTTTACGCGATACCATGTCAATGTTTAAAAAATATATCGTTGCGCTCGAAGCAAACAAGGTCAAATGTATTCGGTGTTATTCAAAAATGATCATAACAAACTTAAAAATAATTAGGAAGCTTACGTCACTACTGTAAAAATTAAAATAACTATTGCATGAAAAAACATACTTTAGTCTTGGGTCCCGTAAGTGGCAGAAAAATTTCGTCCCAAGCCCCCCACTCGGTTTAATCTGCGTCTGGCAACGGCATCGCTGCACTTGTCAGGTTTGCCAAGCAGGTCAACAGGATCGCCGCAGCTATAACATTTGTAAAGAGCCACAAGGGCTCTGCTTTGAATTTCGTCTGACTCTGGCTCTTTTCTGCTTCACTTTTCGTTGTCCTTTTTTTTTCTTTTTTTTTTTTTTTTTTCCTCACATACCGTCGAATCTTTACCATAGATTGATAAGTATTCTTCACAGCACTGAGAATGCAATTACGAGGTCATTCATAAAAAATTATCATTTGCATGGTAATTATTTATCAAAATACCTTTAAAAGCGTACCGGATGATGATTCCTTATGCTCTTTAATTATTGCATGCAAACACACGTAAAATACCGTACGGGTACTGCAAATTGCCACTTACTATCACCCGGGAGCTCGAGACCCGTGAGACATTACATGATCAGATACAGCTACAAAAGAGCAAGGACATGTATACGGTGCTGGAGCGAGAAAGGGAGACGGAGAAAGGGAAGGTCATAATTAATTGGACTAATTGCGTCCTGTAATCTGACGCTTTTCCTCTTCCGGCTCTGTGCTCGCGCTATAAAGTAGCCCTTTGCTTTAATCCAACACCTACTGTTCCTTCCCCTTCCACCTCTCATTACCTCGACTCTTTGTTTTTTGCCATTATCCAACCTCCTTTCTCGTTCACTTTTTTCCTATCATCCCCTTCTTTTTTTCTCACGTTTTTTTTTTTTTTTCCTACCCTTTCTAAACTAATGAGCCGAGTAATTTTCTTTACCACCACCACCATTGACAGACAGTAACAGATACATTGTTTTCTCATCAATTGTTGATCAGTTCATATGAAATTCGAAATTACTACTCGTGATTGAAAAATTTGGTAGACACCACAACTTGAATTGTTTAAAAGTATCAGTTGCTCTTTAAAATCGTATTGTCAAGGGGCTTACTAGTTGCATTCATTTTTACATCATCACTTATTTCTGTTAAGGTTTCAGATTGATTTTCAAAATTTTAATGTTTCTGATACTAAAAAAAAGAAAAAAAAAAAAAAAAAAAAAAAAGAATCGATTGGGCTCCAAATCTGGTGATAACCATGAAATCTTCATAAGTAATGAAAAAAAAAAAAAAAAATGGTCACGTACAACGACGATGATATAAGTAAAGCAACGAAGAAGAAAAACTGAAGAAAAAGTACTAGCGAGTCGTCAAGTATACAATAAGAAAAAGCTCAATTTCCTCTCCTCTTATCAGAGTTGCCACCGTGACCGAAGACAAGTAGGGGTAAGCGGAGGTGGTGGTGAGGTCCTTTCTCCAGGGGATTGCCATGAGCGCGTGCGCTTGCAGTATTTGAAGGTCAAGGCTGTACCGCACTCGACGCTCCGATACGAAGACGACTCTCGCCTACTGCTCCACTTACAGAGTTGCGGGAAATTGCGTGCTTTCGAGGCTTCTTGGTTTATGGATTGAGAGATGGTTCGTACACGAATCCAGTCTGGGACGAAATAATGCCATTGCAAATTTGGATTTTTTTTCTTCTTCCGTTTTGAGAAACCTCTGAAGTTACCTTACATCAAAGTTTTTCTTACAACCATCAATGGGGTATGAGGTTGGATTTTAACAAGTAAAGAGAAGCTAGGGTTTTTCTCTTCTCCAGTAAGAGCAAGGGTACATAGAATTAAAAGCAAACCAAGAGATCTGATTTCTAGTGAAAATAAAATTACAGTACCTTGTACAGGTATATTCACTCAGATGCATGCAAAAAATGTTTATTTGGTATCATGCATTTATATCTTAGTATATTTCGACGGCTCTTACGATAAACAACGGAACTCAGAAATTCCAATGTTATTTTAAACGGGAAAATCTGAGTTCTGTTGTTTTTCGTAAGAGCCGCTCTCCAAAATGAATATTTCATTATTAACGTAGCACAGTTTGGTAATTTGTTTTTAATAAAAGAAAATCTGTAAAGAAAATCCCAGTCCTCGGAGTATTTTTTCCTCCCAGTCCCGGAAAATTTGTGGGCTTGGGAGGAGTTCCTCGCGACTGTTCGTCGTTCACCTTCTCTTCTCCAAAATCTGCAGGTATCAAATATGGCCGGTAGCTGGAAAGCTCAATTTTCTCCTCCCATTCGTTTGACGTCATACCGTCTATGTTTTCCTTTGCGAGCGAGCCAAATGTGCACCGCCTCTTTTCTACGTATGCTCTGCTCCTCCAATTGCCCTAATTTTTCCACGTGAGGGGAATCAAAGCCAAATCCTCTTTTCGATCGATGCCCGATGGTTTTCATAGCCTACTACCTGATTTTTCCTTTACCTCTGACATTTTTTCTTTTTAAATTCGTAATGTTTGAGGTATTATTCATAGCGAAATAAAATTAAGTTTATTATAAACAGATTAATAAACTACTTGAGCTGGAGTTTTACTTAAACGTCATAATCATTGTTTGTAAGCTAAGACAATCAGTAAATTAGGTGCAACAACAGCTGCCTCCAGATGGACACGCTCAATTACGCTGCTCCCGGATAAACATGTTATCAAGTGCAGCTCGAGACTAGTGTGGGTATACAGTTGCGATGGGCTGTACACTACACTGGAGCAGCACAAGCAAGTGAGGGATGGAGGCAGGGGGTAGGGGGGGACGTAAAAAAAAGTGCCGCTTGGAGACTCGTTTCGTCGCTTACAGCCGTGGACTCAAATTAATTTGACGTCCCCTACATACCATTTTTGGTGTCCCCAACCTCCAATGTCTTGATTTTACTCACTTCCACTTTCATATCCTTGGCCGTGCATGTATAGTGATTTTTAATTTTTTTTATTCATTTTTATTTGAAAGGCTCATGCCTTCAATTCCCAAAACTAAATGTGATCTCGAAAAAAGACCCACATCAGGTTGTCTCAGCAAAAAGTAAGAAGGACAATGACAGTAGCAGCACCAGAGAAGAAGAAGAAACTCGTCATTGTCGTCGGCCCAAAAAGATTAAAGCTCATAAATAATGGGGGGTAGGGGGTGGCCCGGAAAACATCGGAAGAGGCACGAGCGTAGGTGGAGTCCCTCCGGGGGATCCTCGAGCCAGTAAATCTCGCGGCCGAGCAAACGCGAAATTGCCGTGCGGAGCCCAGCCAAACTGTCTGGAGGCTGTTGCAGCCAAGAGGTACGCCAAGAAGAGGGTGTGGGTATCCTTTGGCACCTACTCCCTGCCTCTATTTTCTACCCTATATTGTTATTATTGTTATTATTATTATATGGTGTGATGCGTGAAGTACACGTTTAATAACTAGACGTTCCTGGGCTCCTCCCAACAATAGCCGAGGCGAAGATGATTTAAGGGCTGGGCGGACAAGAAGCGCCGGAATCTTCCTTTCCCGGCTGCGTCCTATGGTACACCATTTGAGGCTTCACTGACACCGATACAGTTGTTTTCTCTCTACAGTTGCGTAGTAAGCTCTTTCTCGTTTCTGAATTTTCACATTAAAAATTTTTCCCTACCTTCCACGCGTACCTAGTTGTAATCGATCGTGAAAAAAGCTTCAGTCTATTTAAAATAGGTCGATAACTTTTATAAATGAATTGCACAAGTCTGTAGTTAGTTGGGCTAAACTTGGACGAAACTCTTTCAACAATCGAAAATTATTGTCTACAAAAGTACTCGTTGTTCCAGGTAAGGGTTATTTTTCATGGAAGTGCAAGTAATGTAAAAACTACAACGAAATGCGTCAATTAGTTTTTTTCTCTTGGAAAAAATAATTAGTAACAGTACAAAAGTATTATCGAAAAAGTAAAATGAAAACGAAAAATACAGATTGCCCGAAAAATTTACGAAGCCACGCTTCCACGTTAAATTCCAACGTAGAATACGGTGGGAAAAGGAAAAAAGAAGGGGGAGAAAAAGAGGAAGAGAGAAATATGCGCGGTGCTGGGGCACATGTACTGCATTGCAGTTACCGGCGCGGGCGCCCCAGTGGCCGGTGGTGGTGGCGATGCTATAGGCATTCAGGTATTCAAGGCTCTGGAAAAGGCCGTTGTGCTACATATGGAGAAAGACGGGGGTCGGAGAGGAAAAGGTATCCCGTCGTGACTTAGCTGGGAAAGGCTCGTAAGCCGAAACGGCATACGATGCGTGTACTGTGCAGTTTGGATTATTTTTACTATTTTTTCCCCCTAATCTCCTCTTCACGACTTCTATTCCCTTTTTTTTTCGTATTCCTTACAGCCAAAAAAAGGAAGGGCTCAAATGTGTGTGTCCTCTTGACCTCGTTCGCCCGTTTCTTTCGTGCAGTACCTGAAACTGCTGCTACTATTCTGTACCTCCAGGTGCTTGTGTTTTTTTCTCTTCTTTTCTCTTCTTTCCCGGCATTTCTTCTTTTTTCTTCTCTTTTTCTTTTCTCTCGTTCAACTTGGAAAGGACAAAGCTTGAGCTTTTGGATTTTTCCAGAATACGTGTTTGATATCAGTTTTTTTGCACAACAGAATCACATTTTTCGGCTTAAGAAATATTGGACAGAATGAGATTAAAAAAGTGTAAGTAACTTTGGAGAAGAGTAAACTTTTATTCAAAATTGAAGGAGCAAGGGGGAAACGAAGTGTTTGCGAATTCTTTCCAAAGACATCCCATTCGTCTCCATTAGTGGGTCTGCGCCGCTACGTGCTATATATAACTTACTCTGCAGCTGGAAAAAGCATTAAAATGAAAATTTTAACGTCTTGCGATCGCATCGCCTATACGTTTTTCGCGGATAGGTTTTACGGTGGTTTCCCGAGGGTGTAGAACAAGTAGGAGTTAAGAGAACCCATAGGCGGTGCACTTCCCAAGTGGGGAGAAACTCTTTGGTATCATCAGCAGGTGAATTTCAAACAAATAATTTTCGTAAAAGTAGTGGAAAAACAGCACAGATTGTGTTTGGATTGAATTTCACCGGAAAATAAACTACCAAATGGATAGGATCGGTAGAGAGAAAGTGGAAAGACTTTGTAGTTCTATCCGACATCGACGAGGACTCTGCCACAGTTAATACTCCTAATGGCTTGGCTGATGTTGAACTCCTGATTTTTTAAACCTTTTTTTGTTTTTGTTTTACAGCTAATACAGGATGTATTAATCCTTGACTACTTGAATCATTAAGTGAGGCGTTGATATTTGTGCTAAACTAAAGGGTTCCTTCAGAGTAACATGAGCCAGTTGGGCGCGAGTAGAGCCCAGTGAGTGCGAAATTTGGAGTGCATACGGTCATTTTCATTTTCATTCGCTCGCTCGCGTAAATTTCTTTCTCCCCTTTTTTTTTATTCTTGCCTCCCTCATCTGTCCGTTCTCATATTACCACTCTTCTTTTCTTTTTCTCGTTTTACCTTGTCGTTTCCACGTCATAAATGTTAACATACCTTCTCATTTTTTCCTAATGACTTATCTTTTGCTTTTTTACACGTTGTACAAGACTTTTATTTTTCACTTCATTTTTATTTTAGACTCAAGCATTTTTACAATCATGTAAAGTTAAAGTTTTTGATGGACAGATAAATATTTATTCAATCGCTTACTTATTTACTTTTCGATTTTTTGCCCTCTAACAACACCTGAGCTAACAATGGTTGAGTTTCAGAAAAGGAATCAAAAAAAGCTTGCTCTAGTATTTTTATTCAACATTGCTGGGCTAGTATATCCCATACTGGGATAGCCTTTTATGATACTAACCTTCGAATTACTGTTGTCACACGATATATGTATAAGAGCGCAAACCTTATTTCCTCGCACAAAGCCAAAGCCAAAATCAATAATTGGAAAGGAAAGATAATCAGAGCAAAAGCCCGAAAAGCGGGAGGGGAAGGGAGGAAAGAGATGTCGAGGGAAAAACAAAGGGAGCAACGAGCCAGTGGATCCTGTGGCATCGGGTGGAAAATACTCGCGCGAATGTGCTCCAACAACGGGACCACCGACTCGCAGACTCGCACTGTCCCTTTGACGGATCAATCGTGTCACGATTTCCCATAGACGTTCATTCAATCTCGGCTCCACTGCACCGGTGTACGTGTGGCTGATCGTGGCCATCGGCAAATTGGTCCGATTACACGAGGAAATTCACTGTTTCCGAGCCGAGCTCCTGTCTTTTCGTTTTTTTCGTTTGATGCGACTTTTTACAAGGACACGAGCTGGTCTCCGGATGTCATTTGATTCACGCGAGATATTTTTCTTTCCTTCTTTGTTTTTATTTTATTTATTTTTTTTTTTTTTTGCGATGTAGTGCCAAAATCAGCGAATTTCGAGAAAAATAGAGTTACAAGTTCAGGTGAAAGCTGAAGGCTTAAAAATTTGGCAACATCGCTTGGCTTCTTTTTGGTTTCGATTAAAAGTCTGACGGGGATTTCAGCTACCTTTATACGTGATCTTAATACCAAGGGAGGGGAGTCTGGCACTTCTTTATTTTCCTTCCTTTTTTGTATTACCTCATCGTGTCTATCGTATCGATTTTCTATCTGCGGCGCTTCGTTGTTGGGCTAATTGCCATCGGCCTTCCATTTTGATAATCTGCGGTGAGACAAGAAGTTTTTTCCTCTCCACCATATCTGTGTTCATACCACCCCACTTTTACGATATTTCAAAGGGATCACTATCAACTTGGATTATTAATGGGTATCACTTTCGACGCATAAAAAAATCATTTAAACAAAGTCTCGATGGCGTTTAGTGAGATTTTTTGATAACAGTCAATCGAAAACTTTATTTTGCACAAAAGCGTATTTTTCAAAGCTTGTGACTCTCAAAGTATGCAAATTTAAGTCCTTTAATTTAAACAAAAAATAAAAGTCCAAACGCATACCTCGTCCGGAGAGAGAAAGAGGTGGTGTCGAGACAAATGGAACGACGCGAGCTTTAATTTCGGTCGGTCCGGTCGCTTGGCTCGTGCGTACCATACGCCATCCCCTCCTGCTCTGGTGGTCCCTACGAGTTTAATTTCACCTAATTATTGCTTTCATTTGTCGCGTTTGTTTGCGCATTTGGTGCGCAACACGCGGATGTTTTCCCAACTTCGGAATGGCGGGTGTTGTTCGAAATTTCACGTGTTAAATTTTTAAATTAATGATTCCAAAAAGGAAAACGCAAGTGAAATGATTGAAATGGTGCCGTGTAAGGTGTACCGATGCGTGAAAAGAGAGGATGGGAGGGTGAGTCCTTGGACACGCGCGTGTCGAGCTGCACTTGGTCGGTCAGGCTGGTAAACTCGGAACAGCAGTGCTTTCTTCTAATTAGCACAGTAAAGCGTAGGCACGTGTGTGCAGGGCCGGCCAGGATTGCGTACCGTTGCCACGAGGCTTTGCGGTTCGGCGGAAGGATAATGGACTGGGAGTGCACCGACTGGTATATCCACGCACACGATGCTCTCTCTATACACATGGATTTCGATGGCAATCCACGAAAAATGGACCTGTTTTATTTTTTCCTGTTCAAAAAAACATTGAAAATCTGAATAATTTTTCATAGGGCTCATCGATTTGTACATTGACAGGAATTTTTCGAGTCCAGAGATGCATGACGCTGATTCAAGGTTACAATGGTAAAGTTTTTTATGCCGAAGCTCCCAGAATTTCTCATTACTCTTGTTTTGTTTTTCGTAAGTGGACTACTTATTCATCGGGCCACCACGGTAATTCGGATAACAAGGATTTACATTACTTCGTAAAAATTTTGGGAAAGTACAACTTTTTCTTACGAAAAAAAAAAAAAAAAATAAATAAAAAACATCTTACGAAGCGGTCGATTGTAGTCACGCGGAAGTCCTTGGAAATGTATGTTGATCGATGCCTTATTGGATATCTGGCTGTTGTGTCAGGAAAATACGGAAAAATCGGCGATTACTATCGAGTTATGATAATGCATTTATTTCATAAAATTGCCTCATGAATAAAGTATCTCCACACATGTAAGCTCGATGTATGTTGGAAAGAAAAACACAGCTCGTCAAATGGTATAAAAACAACGTAAATATGATATTACACGTGCTTGTATTTTCAAGCCACAGTTCATAATTGGAACTGAGGGAAAACATTTGTATTATACGTTCTTACATTGCGTACGCTAATTGACCAAAGTTTCCCGCTGCCTATGTTTATTCTTAACATTATCTAACGCTCGTTCGGTAGTGGCCATGGTAGTATTAACTACTCGATGATGAAATAATATTTATAGTAATTATAACGTATGCAATATAGGGTGTACATACCAAGTGTAACAACGAAAATCCCCCGTCATTTGCCACGTACACGTTTACGCAAACGATCCTCAATAGCCATCGGAGGGGGTGGAATTTGTCACTCGGCCGCGCAGCCAGTTAGGCTCTCATGAATATATTATGCATGCGGCACCAGATGCATTTTTCAGTCTTCCGTGGCTCGAAAAAGCCCCGAGACGAGAAAAACAGGGGAAAAATCGAACAAAGAGGCACTGCTGCGAGTCTCGGTTGTACCACCCGATGCTGCGGCGTCAGGGACATTTTTCGTCCACGACGTGCGTGCACCCACTTCTTCCCTCTTTCTTTGCCTGATGGAAACGAGAAACGCGAGTCGAGTCTCGAAGCGACTTCTCTTCTCTGATGTTGTCTTGCGTTCAATTTTTCGAGTTTTCCATTCCACGTGTACCTCCCCTGATGGGCCCGAGGCTGGATTCCTTTTTCAAAATAAAGCCAAATATACGTAGTTTCTTTTTGTATTATGTATCAGACTCATCTTTGCAAAACCTGTAGATTCACGTGTGGTCATAGTTGGAGCATGATTTATTAATTGCGAACGTGACACGGACATCTGCTTCTTATGTTTATTTGTGAATACCGTTAGGTTTAAAATTTGACTTTTATTTAAGTAACATTTTCTTTTAAAAAATGCATTAAAAAAAAATTACTATGTTTTATGTAGTTGCGAGCGAGTCTCGTGAGTAGAGAAATAAAAGTAAGGCCCAGCTGTCCTGCATTAGTAGTGAAGCTGAATATTCGCGTGTTTCTCCAGCTACACGTGTACACCCCAGCAACTAGTTCCCCGAGAACTCGGGGGTCCGTACATTTTTTATGGCCATTTGAGAATGTGTTTGCCGTTTCAGAACTTGAAGCTTATTCGTGGCTGGTTCATTACTATTCGAAGCATATTTTAACGTCCAATGTCCTCCGTGTCTATCTTTTTGTACTTTTTGGAATCGATTCACTTTCACGCTTCTTTAAATTTTAATGCCAACCAGAGAACCGAATTGGGAGGCAAAGTGATCAGAAGAGTAGCCTCAAGTGGGAGGGTGAGAAATTTTTAAGCACAACGCGATTGAAGAATTCACGAGCACAGGAGGAAATAGCCTCGGTAGGGGAGCTTTGAGTCTCCAGGGTTCAGGGGTAACCACAGATTAAATATTTTTGAGTCCAGCAAGGGAAGGAAAAAAAATGAAAGGTGGTGGAGGCAGGCGAGCGATGAGCTTGGAATCGAAATTTTGTTGGGTTAAAAATTGAAAAGCTCGGCAGGTAACTTGAATCCAATAAAATATTTTTGAGGTTTCTCTCTCTCTCTCTCTGTCTTCCTGAAGACCGATGGAGATCATTATTGGATACTACTGCTGTACAGAAGTGCCTTAGATTTTTGTCAAAGAAAAAAAGCACAAGGATATGTAAAATAAATATCAGAGAATAAAAATGACTGTAAATGCTCCATGAGCGTTCATTGATTCTACGTAAGTGAATAAGTTTATACGTATTTAAGTTATCATCACAAAACTTTTACATTTTATTGGGCTTGGTAACTTGATGATACAGAAACTCTGAGATTTCACACAAGTAGAAACATTTGGGTAGCTTTGAACCAATGAATTTTTTCTTACTTTGTAAAAACTGACAAAAAATATCATTTTACTATCCAATTCCATTCTAAAAGACTAAGCATAAAAATTATTGAAAAAAAAAGGAAAAATCATTGTTCCAATGCGAAAACGCTAGCAAGAAATGAGTATGTTACACTTGTCGTCTAAATAGGGTAAAATAATTCAATTAATTTCGTCCAACTGGCTGATCAACAAAATTTCCGCGCAATGATTATATTTTTCCCTCCACCCCGGTATACAATCAGCGTAATTATTAATTTCAGCGCTTGCAAATAGAGCCCGTTTCCTGGGAATGACATTATGACTTGGATTTAATTGCACAACCGTGATTATTGCGTGTATAAAATATAACCCCTGGCTCCACCTGACTCCTATATTTCCTTCTCTTGCGACGGACGAAAAATTTGTCGACGGTTCCATTTTGATACGCGACGGAGAAACATAGAGAAAATGCGGGAAAGCGCTCACGAGAGAGACAGAGACAGTGGATTGTCACGCTGCTAAAATTTTCATGGGGCTGACTCGTGAATGCGTTGTTAATTGCTTTTCACGATGCGAAGACCTGTGCATATCAATGTGTGTACGCCCAATTCGTGGTATTTTTTTATAGAGCTCTTTTTTTTCGTTTTTATATAGGGAGCCAATAAAAGGTTCGAGTGGCCAATTCAAGTGCTGATTTTTTGTTATTGAAACGAGAAAGAAGCGAGTGGTCAATTAATAACTCGATGGATTTTATCTGAGACAGTGGAGCAAAGTAAAATAGAAAAATACACCTGCTTTTGAGGCCAACTGTGAAAGAACTTTTTAAATTTATTTTGTTTCGAAGAAAATAACAGCAAAGATTTATGGGTAGTAAACAAAAGATAAATTATTGTTATTATTTTGAGTTTATGCCATGAATAGTATGTTTTGCTCTCATTACCGTTGGTGGTCAACAGTGTGATTTATATATTGAGAGATGGAAACACGACTGATTAGGTATAAGGGAACCGCCCAGTTCATTAAAGGTTCCTTTGGTAAAAAAAGCAGGAGATAACGACGAGAGACGCATTAGTCGTAATTACCACGTGAAAAATCTCGGATTCAGGTTTTCAGGACTAAAGACTTTGTGGACGAAGACGATCTTTGGGGGCCATTTTTCGATTCCACTCTTCTTTGTCGTTGGCTCATCTATACGGCACCAGAGTGGCTCTTTTCTTTCCATCTATTTCTATCCAACGACCAGATCCTCCTTTGTCTGTGGATCCACTTTTCATTTTTTCCAACTTTCGTCTTCTTTCATTAGTGGCCATTAAATGCTCGTCGAAGGAATTGGTCAAAACAATGGGGCCACGAACGGTACGCTTTTACTAAGAATGGGTTTAATTGATTGTGTATAATTGCTTCTTTTATTTTGTCCTCCTTCATTTTGAGATCACTTGATAATTCAAGTAATGACTTGAGGTACTGATCCTCAAGAAAAAAATGGCACGCAGCTCCATTATTGGGTAAATACAAATATATAATTCTACCCATCTACGACTCCATATATATATTCATGTTGCAAAGACAACAAAGTGTAAGTGGAGGAGTGAGTCCAAGAAGTGGACCGGAGCGACAAGGAGTAAATCAAATTCCCGGTGCATCTGACGTTTACGTCCAGATTTCCAATGAAGGTATAGTGAAGAAGGGCCCCCTTACCATCATCTTAGGAGAAATTGACTGGAAGGGACTATCGATCAACTGGCCAAACGATATTCTACGTAATGCTTGTGTAGAGAGCCCAAAGTGCCACTCGAGAAGGAGCTCGAGAGCCTCTGCTCCATTTGCTATGTGCTCGTGCTCCTCAGTATCGTTTATAGTGTAGATTTACAGCTAAAATTGGAAATGTTTCTCGTGGCATTTATTTTAGGAATAACAGATTTATTTTCTTAAATTTCGTACCTGCTATAATGCACCACACGAAGAAGCGCTGAAATAGTTAGAACACTATGAAAAAATGAGAGAGCCTTTAATGCATGATGTATTGTTTATTTTGAATGCAATCGATGACAAATGTATACGAGAAGCGGGACTGACCGAAAAAGGAATTTTTCATTCAAGTAGGGGAAAGATTCGTAGCTGTTTCAAGCGTCATTTGCTCTCTCGTGGTGATTTTTGGTGGAAAAAGATACAAAGTCCGCATACTTAGTATTTCTATCGAGGAAAGAGAAAAGCATCTTTTATCTTATTTTATTTGAGATTAGGCGTGATTTTTTCATATGTACTGATGGTGTACTTACATTTTACACACATAAGCACGGAGGGGCTGGAGGTGAATCGGACACACGAAAAAGTAATAAAAAAGAGAGGAGGGATAAAGAAACCGAATCGAAGTGAAACTGGTTGCACTGGATGACTCGCAGAAATGAAAGGGGAATTTTCCTCCTCTTCCCCGTATCTCTGTCTGGGAAAAAGCTACGGATGAGGGATTTTGATAGGTGTTTATTGGAAGGAGAAGAGGAAAAAGGAAATAAGCGCGGGTAGTGTATTTTTCGCTCCGGAAAACAATTTCTGGGTTTGTTCTCCGCTTTGTCTTTTTTCCTCCCCACACATTGATTGTTTCGCGTGATCGGCCACATTATTTACGGATCACTTACTACACGTGTTTTCATCCTGTTTTTTTTCTTCGTTTGCTCTTAAAGATGGTATTTTTCGAGAATTTCAAGGTGTTGTAATTGTTTTTTTTTTTTTTTTTTAATTTTATGTCTCGTTACCTCCATGTATTCGATTTTTTTATTATTTTTACTTTAAATTAAAAAGAAAATTATTTTACGACTCTACCTTCATTCGTTTCTTCCATATAAATAAAATATAAATAGTTTTGTTACAACTTATTTTACACCTATTTTTACATTTTCATATTTTGCTTTCTATAGGTGGCACTTGAATGTGTCGCGAGCAAGACAATTTATGGAGATAAATTACGCCAATCAAAAAAGCGTGTAAAGCTCGATGATGAAATACAACACAAGATAATGGTATTACTGTTGTTGTTTTTAACCTCGTATTTAGGTAATTTTCAGAAAATTTCATTAGTAAGATAAATACTTCTAAACTCGCTCGTCATTCATAAGATCTCAATAGTTCACCCTCTACAAGATTTTCACGCTCCAACAATCAGTCAAATGAAGTAGGTAATCGTTGGAGTCTTAAAAAAAAAAAACTCACTACACGAATGAGCGCAATGTTGGAAGTAAACGAGGCACTAGTAGTTAAAAATTCAAAAGTCGGCAGCTCGCCTTAAAAAAAGTCTTGCGTCATCACTACAGCGACTGTGGAGGGTGTACAGTGGCATCGTCATCGTCATACCCATCTTCACCAAAAACGCATTGTTTTTTTTTCTTTGGCAGACAAACCTGTTAAAAGCGATAGGTTCCAAGTAGGGAGCAAATGAATTTTTTTTTCATCCCTCTATAACAGCGCGAAGGTGAGAGTTTACGCAGTCAGTGGGTCCATTAAAACAGATAGCTATAAGTACCGCTGAGCGACCCATGCATGGGCGTAGATAAATATCTAGTGTGAGCGTGTGTGAATAGCGTGAATGTGCAGTAGGAAACTGGGGCAAATCGTGGAGAGCTCCTTTAGAAAAAGTTGAACCTATACATAAAGAACACGTGTGGTTGAGTGTATGCAGAGTTTGTATCCCAAGAGGGAGTAGGCCAACTTCGGCAGGTATTCTTCCGCGTCCGCGTTTCCATATATGTATGGAATATCTCTTTGCACTGCTCCCCGAGACTGTAACTCTCCCGAGGCCTCGTCAATTTCGGCCACTACCTGCAATGTCCCTCCGACGATTTGGTCCTTCGATTACTTCCCTTCCAGGTGGCGCTCGCATATAATGGAACCAAGAGAAATTTCAGCTGACGCATAGATATTGCATGTACAGAGGCTGCCCGAGAAATTGAAATATTAGCCTCTCCTTGGGCCGTTTTATCTTTTATCGGTAGTATATTCTTGGGCCATTGTGAGTTTGCTTTTATATAGGGTATTCGGAGTATTTGTGCATCAATAACTGCACGGGGGCTCAAAAGTGCCTATTTATCTATTTCGAGGAATCGTGAAAAAAATTGCCAAATACTTGCGATGATTCATATTTTAGCCAACGTCTTACACTTTTCATCTAAATTATTCACCGTAGACACGTGGCGTGAGTAGTTTCGCAAAGTGCGCGAAGAAGTTGATATTGAACGTCAAAAAATGTTCTTACTCTGAAAGGTAAAATAAAACCAAGGTATATAATATCTGGTGAGCAGTACCAGTTTGCATTTCTCCGTTTCACAGGGAGAGATGCTGTACAATCTGTCAGTTTCTTGCACGTTATACTATAGACTGCTCCAATTTATACCGAGTAGTCCTCAGTTGTAGGTAGATAGTTTTTTGCCTTCCACTCGTCAAAAAATTAGTTGTAGAAAAACTCGAAAATGCGATGCCCTACTCTGCCATAGATTTTACTGACTCATATCAACTCACACATGTGTGTACAGTGTACATGGCACGAAAGCAAGACAGACAGGGAGATATATTCGAATTTTCAAAATGCGTATGGTTAAGGATTGCGAGGGATCAAAACGGAAAGGAACGCAACCGTCTGTCTGTTTCGCTTGATGTACGTACAAATTGGGAAGTCGAGAGCACGGTGCTGTTTGTGCAGGATTGGTGAAGCATACATTTTGCCGACGGGAAGAAATGCTACCTTGTGCAGAAGGTACGAAAGGATTGGAAAATGTTATTTTTTGTAACTCTATTTTTTTTATCTCTCTTCTTACATCAGTTTTTTTTTATTAATGTGAATTCGATCTTAAAAAAATATTTTACAAATGGTATTTTAAACAAAATTAACAATAATTGTACGAGTTGATAAAATCGTGTGAATAAATTTCATTTTTATCTGTACAACAGTTTTAAATTTATCAATTTCCAATGGTAGTGCTACAAATCTGAGAAAAATAAAGGTATAGTGTTATCAAGTTTCTCTTATAGATTCCGATCAAACGCAATCGAGCTGTTAGAGTACTAACCTTGTCAAGACCTTTACTTATTTCCTTGTCTCTTAAGTAAGTTTTCAAAATTTTGAAATGAAATTTGGTAAGCGTAAAGTTTTTGGATTGATAGTTTTATTTATTTTTTTTTCAGATAATTTTAATTTCCAGCTAACGTTATGTACTGTGGGTAGCTCTACGATTTCTTATACACTTGCATCTACCAGATAATGTTGACCCTAATAATTAGATTTCAGGTATGACAGAAAAAGGGGTTTGATGACCAGCAAAATGTTCCATTAAAATTTGGAGGGATGGACAGGACAGACAAGCGGTTCGTAGGGAAGATCGAGGAAGCAACGCCAGAATTGCAGTCGGCTGCTGTGCTGCAAATTCCCGGGGCTTGCACGTTCGCGCCAGTATAGCCGCGGGCGGGATTGCAGAGGAATATGGAGCTAGTCTTGCAAACTGGCATCTCTTCTAATGCCACGTCACGCTTATCTATTATATCTACATGCCTCACCTCCTCGTCTCTATATGTGGGTGTTTCTCTCTCTCTTAACTCCCTACCACCTCCCATCCCCCCCACTCGTACGTACGAACTTAAGCTAGGATATGGAAAATTAATTGCTTTTATTGTTGTGTTTACCAACGATTACTTACCAACCGTTAGTTTAGTAGTCAGTATAAGCTTAAGGATATTTTTTTTTTCAATTTTGAACGAGGTGCGTTTCTATGATTGGCATTTTGAAGGAATTGTACTTACATAAAATAATTGGAGATCCTATTCTGCATTATCATGATATAGGCTTATCGAATTACCGATAAATTATTTTTTTAGTATTCTAATACTTCAATTTTGATTTATAAATACCTAGACTGCGATATCTTCAGATACGACCAATAACTTTAACTCATATTTTTACTTTTATCATTACTGCAAGTACAGTGGTACAACACGTCATTATTAGAACAGCGACCCTATTTGTAGAATTCAGTTTTATTTTTACAACTCTCGTGTGATTAGTTTATTTTCATCTAATTATAGATGAAATCGCTCGATTTTCCAATAAGTGCATCTCTCCTTTTGTTATTTTCGTACTATTTCCTCCTACTGATAATTGTGATGCTTAGCTCTTCTATAGTTGTCGTGAAATTCCGTATAAAATTTGCAATTCTACATGATTTGGTATCTCTCCCTCCTCTGTACACATACTTTACGCTCATGTCTGACCAAACGTTGATATTTCTACTTGCTCATCTACTGTACATATATAGTACGTGAATAGCACACACTATTTGGGCATGAGATTTTCTTATCAATAATTTACACTTCAGGCCACAGTATCCAAACGTAAAAATGTAGTCCTGAATAAAAAGGAGAGGAACAACGAGGAAACTAGTGATTCTCCCTTCTACTGAAAATAGTCTGTATCTCGAGTATACCATCTATCATAGGGCACTTGGGGAGAGGAAGAGGAGGGCAAGGCAGGCCTATCCTTCCACGTATATGATTACAGCGCATATGTAAACCCTCCAGTCACGCGGCTCTCCTTATGATGCTACTCTCCTGCCACTGGTGCCCCCTTATGAAATTCAGATGTTTGCGAAATGAAAAGCTGCTACCACCGCATGGCGCAGCTTGCCATCGTCCCTCTTTTACGTTTCATTTTTTATTCTTTACATTAGTTTAGGCGTAAAGGTATTTTTATTTAATTTTTTTTTATTCATATGTGTGAATGATGAATTTTTTATAAACTAATATATAAGGTTCCGATTCAAGTCATTAAATCAGAGGGAACAGGTTGTAAGACAATCGACGCACACGTCATTAGAGCATTTGACAATTGGGAGGACGAGCGAGAAAAGCGTTTGAATGCAAGACTATACCTCCATTTAGGGGGTACGTGTACTACCTACAGCTAAACGAGGAAGGGGAGAAGTGCAGACTGGCGCTCTCGCATATCGGACCGTTTAACCGAATCCTATGTTATACCCACCCCATCAACGTTAAATGCCTACCATATATGCTTTTGTGTGTGTGTGTACGTGTAGCAGCGTTGCCAGTCACTTCGAGTTATCTGCCTTTGGCCACATTAGGCCCACCCATCCCCTTTTACCGTACGCATGATGTGCCTCTGCTGCCACTAGATAGTATAGTAATGGTGGTAGAGGTGCCTGAAGCTGCTGAGTATTCCGATAGTGCCCATGCCTTGTCCAGTCCATATGTGTACGAGATGAACATCCCCAAATTGGGAATGGCACCTCATGTGATGCAAATATTTTTGCATAAATTTGGTTTGTCTACCTCAGTCCATATTTGCGTTGTCTTTGAACGCGATGTGAAGAAGGAGATGGGAGATAAAATTGAAGGACCTTAACGTAAATATCCACATAACCTGTGTAAAGGAGGTGGGAGCTGTAGAATTGCGAGAAGCACCTTATCGCCTTGCATTTGTCGCGAAGATGACGCCACGGCGTTTGTTGACACTCCGCGATCCCTTATCGGTCTCTTGTTGGCTCATTCCAAGGGACTGTTTTTAATTATGGACATGTTTGCCTGTGACATTATGGAGCCCCGTAACGTTGCTTACCCATTCCCCTACTGTTTGCAAAAAATTTGCATATTTTACGATATCACCTCTTCCCTCCTCATTTGTCCTCGAAAATGATGCTCACGCAAATATCGCTATAAAATATAATAGCGTAGACTTCACTACGACCACCGTTATTAGCATCACACGTAACCTCATTAGTGCAGAGAACAGCCTCATTTTTTTCAGAAAATATTTTGCTATTCCGTTATGTAAAACGTAAATCCACAGATGTCAATACTCACGATCTAAAACTGAGCAATTTATCAATACAGAACATGTTATTCTATAAGTAAATGCACAAAATATTTCATTGCAACGTGCATTGCAAATCCTACCCTGTGGGAGGGACAGACAGAAGATAATCGATAAATTAGATTACATAAACACACGTGCTTTCACTCTTTTTATTTCTTCTCTTCATTGCCTGGGATAGGACCAACAACAATAATAATAAGGTCCCATGTATTGAGTTTTTGGGGTTGCTGATAGTATAAGGGATGTTTGTATTGCCTTGGATTTTCCCAAACCTTCTTCTTCATACACGAGAGCTGTATATTTGTGTATACTAAGAACCAACTCTTTAAGGTTTGCCTCTTTGGGTTGGCCACATAACTGTTCGCTTCTCCTGAAAATATTTGCTTTCAACTTATTTCCAGATGAACTACTGTGACGAGGCTGTTACGGCAAATTGTTGTTTTATTTATCCATCCATCGATTTTTTCTCTTCCATTAATTTATACTAAACTGCACACATAGAAATTTTTGAAATTCCCCTATTAGTAGGCGTCTGCCCGTTAATTGAAAGCCGTTACTCGCTCGATGGGATGCGGAGAAGGCGGTGTGGGGCACTTGAGGGAGCTCCGATGCTATCGGCTTATTGATTTAGCTGGTAAAATCGTTAATGGCTTCTGAACCACCGGTATGTCACGTATACATAATTTTGTCCTTCAGGCATATACGTAAGTGTATTAAAGGTGCACGGTCACAACTGTTAATCGCAAAAATTATCAACGAATGTTAGTTTTTACATTTATTTACTTAACAATAATTTGCCTCGTTATGCGTACTAGTAACCTTAATGGTGTACAGCCTCTAAATCTTTACAAAAAAAAGATCGCCAACTTATACCACTACTGCTGTCGTTAGTAGAAATATGGCATCTACAAATTACGTAGCAAGTAATGTTACTGTTTTGCCTGACTTTATGTACCGATCCTAGGCATGTATGTAATCAAATACAGTTTTTTAATTGTACAATCACATTTGTACATACATCATTTCAGCTATTCAATAATTTTGTTATGTTGCCCTTGGTTAACTTAGTACAAGGACAAATGAAATGTTTATGGTACGTACTTATATATTTTTTGCAGGTAAACATAAACAATGTATTTTAAGCCATGGGGTTGAAATTATAAATACGTACTAGAGTCCTGCAATGCGGTTGAGGACAAAATGTATACGTATACTTATAGTCTCGGAGATGTTCTCCTCTTCCTTGACGTGACCCTAATGTACTTTATCCAGATATGTATTGTATAACCGTGGTTGTATAGCCTTGGCTGGAGGAGAGAACAACAGCAGCAGCAGAGGCATTATCCTCCGTAATTTTACATGATATATATTCAAAAGGATGACCCCCACCCTCATCATCATCTCCTTCGGCTCGAGATTGCTTATCTCATTTCGGACAAACTTGGCAGTCGTTACGGGCCATCGGACGTGGCTTTTGAGTTTGGATGGCTGAACTACAAGCACATGTGATGAAGAAACATTTTTGAACCACTGTATAATTGTACGAGTTCAATACAGCCGATCCATTTCAGAATTGCTTGAATAATTGAAGCGCAAGGAAGCGAGGCTCGATTTTCAATTATTCAAGTGATGGGTTATACAATATATGCCTATATTTTAACAAAGGCATAATTCTGCGATGTGACTATTTTAGCTCTGTATTTCTAGTAGCCTCTTTGTTTATTATTCACGTGAGACCAGGTGGAGGAAATCCAGAATGATGGGCTTATCGCCATTTATATTTTTAGTTTCTCTTACAGCAGTAGTCCTTTGAACGAAAAATGGCAAAAGCTCAACATGAACTTTGAGTTCAGCTGCTCATTTTAAGCTGTAAATGCAGTTAACTTTTTAAAAATAGCAGACAAGAGGTCAGAGTGAGCCAGAGCAGAAAACAGTTACTCACTTTCATTTTTCCAATTTTTCCATGTCACATCTTATTAAATAAAATTTTTTAAGGGATGTATTTGGTCACTTTTGCAAGATCGCGTGTTGAAGCGCACCAGCATTATTTTTCTCTCCAACAAATAATATTTTTCTCAGAGCCAATAATTTGATTGAAAGTAGCGACGATAGGTGATTTATCAATATGTACTACCAGATATACCTATTTAGTCGAACTTTACAAGATTACCGTCTGCAAGGAAAAAGGAGTTCACGAGGGTTGGGTAAACTTGCAGAGGCATGTATACCACGTAGGGATGGAAAGTTGTTCGACACACTGCTCAAGTGTCGTATACCAGCAGCCTTTAGAAAGGGGAGCGCAAGAAAATCAACAACAGCAGCAGTTCGCAGTGGAGGAAGCAATATACAGGGCGTCACAAGAGCACTGGGAAGAGAAAGTTAGGAAAGGCGGGAGGAACACGACAGCTAGCCTCGTTAAAATTCATAAGGCCAGAGACAGCGCGGATTGTAGGCCTTTCTATAGCTTTGGCGACCCACTCACGATTTAAGGGTGCAAATCGATGTTACCTGCTGGGGTAGAGGGGACTTGTATGGTGATTAAGAGGCACTGCACTATACCTTCTCGAATAAAGTTTGAATCACTTTGCAGCGTAAACTTCAGTAATTAAAATAATAATGATATGGGTCTTTCTTAAAAATGCATAGTATCATTTGATAGAACAGAAACATATTTTTTAGTATTGTACTAAAAAACACACACTACCACTGCCGCAGCTAATTCGACGCGATAATATTTATTCTCGATTCGGAGCTTCGAACTTTATTAACCATAGTCACGTAATTCCACTTAACCGTGCTTTACCTCGAAATCCCACACTAATGTCCAAAACTTTTGTGGGATCCAATAATTGCTCTAATCCCGTATTACTCTTTCCCCGTTATTTACATTCATGTATATGCATCCCATAGCTAGCTCTCCTCCTGTGGATTATATATTGAAAACTAATGCCAACACACGCAGTCCCGCAAGTTTCGTCATTAGCTCGACTGTTCGATCCCTTCATGTAAAAGCCCCTACTGGGCCAACTTTCCGCTGCAGTGCCTGTGCGCATGTAATCTCCAAATTCCTATATTTCACTTTCCTTTATCCCCATAAATATATATTTCTTTTGGAGCAAGTGAACACGCGTGTGGGTCTTACCACTAGTACTATCCCCACCATTTACAAGTAAAATCCATTTTTGAATCCCAAACACGAGTACGTGGATTTACTCCTTCCGCGGATGATGATTCAATGGCTAACCACAGAAGAAGCCACGGTAGTTCTTTGAGAATAATAAAAATGTGACGTGAACTTTGGCCAGAGGGAAAGTATAGCCGTGCGAGGGAAAATCTTGGTTATAATATTAAAAGGCCAGTGTGTGTGGATAGGCAAGCAATGGGAGGTCTCGGGTAGTTCTGGCTTTCGATTGTCCTCCGCATTGAAGTGGGAAGAGGAAGAGGAGGGGGTGTGGGGGTAGTCAAAGCTCGTTTTAAGCCACTCGTGCAAATGTTCATGAGATCGTTTGCCAGGACATTGTGGAAGCCATATGGGGTAGTTGCGAGATGCGTTTGCTCCTTTGGGTACGTATGTGATCCGGCGTTAACGCATCCCCGACGTTATCAACCGGAAAAAGCCCACTACTCGAAACTTTTAATTTTATCACTGCGGTGCGCTGCGGTTTTTGTCAGAGATTAGATATTCGATGTAACAAAATCGCTATTTCTAAAATTGAAAAACAAATACTTGGAGGATCAATTTAAAAAATTTGTTTTGCATTACGTAATGAGTAAAAATATGGGCAATGATCATAATCGGAAGACTTTGCGTGGGGAGAATTATGTGCGTGTTATGAGAAGAAAAAAAAAAAAAAAAAAAACAATAATACACAAAAATTTACCAAATTCAGCATTTGCTTTCAAATATTGTTCTTTTCAAAACAAAATTAATATTATTTATTTACAATAGTAAAAAAAATTGTTTAATTTTGTTTTTTTCATCTTTCTGGACAAAATTTTCTTAAATGTCGCATTGTCTCGAGGACCTAAAAAAATAAATCAAATAGGTAAGAAATTTCTAGAGAATAAGCAATTTCACAAAAAGGTCACATCGTTACATCGTTCATTTGCGCAATGATGTATTCAAAATAAATATAGAAGCTAAATGCGTGCGTATGGGAGTTAAAAAAAATATCAATAACAAAATTGAAGAGAAAGTGGGAGGGAAAAACATGAAATCTCATCGATGATTTTCTCAGTAATGACTGATAAGTTTAGTCTACTGGTAGGTCTTTTTTTTAATATCTATGTCGCGGTCAGGGAAAAGAAAAAACCAAGTACAGGCACAGAGCATAAAGAGTAGCTACCGGAAGTGCGCAGGAGGGATGAAAAAAAAAGTAAGAGGTAGAAAAAAACATACATGGCTGTGGTATATGCAAATGGAGCAGGTACCACCGAAAGGTTGGTATTGCTGCTGCCAAGAGCACTTCTCGTCGGCTGGTTTCACATGTATGCACGTATATATGAATATATATATACTAAACTAGACTCTCCAGACTTGCTCCCTATGCGGCCTATCGCACGCGCGAATCACAAGTACTTTGTGCAGCGCAGCTTTGCACGCGTCTCGTGGGTATACCTACCTACCCCTTGTACTACGGTGCTCTTGTAAAACGGCTGCTGTGCTCGCGAGTGTTCCCTTTTCTTTTTCCCTCGTCTGGTCCTTTTGTTTTCGCGCCAAGTGAGCGACACTTTTTCGCGACTCGCTGGGGGTGTGTCAAACTCCCTCCACCCCCCAATTTTATTTTACTTTAAACGGGGGGGGGGGTGTTTTCGTTCCTGCTGTACTTTGTGGAACAAATTAAAAGTACAACAATGTTTATATCAAACAGAGACATGCACATATACAAGCACACACTGCACACGCCGAGGATCGTCAGTGACGTTTAATATACGCCGAGTTGTACTACACAGTTTTCGTTCTCCGAAGGGGAGAAGCGAACCTTTTCCAGCCCCTTTTGCAAGCCCCGATAGTAGGTGTACATCCACACCAGTGATATTCAGTCTCCCTGCAAACGCACACGCTATCGGCCATTTATAATATCTTTCCAGACAAAAGAGTACCTTATATACGTCGCGTGACGCGAAGGAGCCTTACTCTGAACGTCTGGGGCTGCTGCTGATAATTGCCGAGATATGTATTTGCCTTCCCTCCACCTCCTTCCCGTTGCACACGTGCGTGCGTGGGATCGCGTAATATCGCTGTCGGAGCCGCCACTCGCGGGGGTAAGCCGATACGCCAACTCCGCGCTATTCCCTATATGTGTATATTCCAGACGCCGGGAGGCGCTTTCAGGATCCCTCTCCTAACGGCATACCCCTTCTGTGATCGATGGTTCGATTGGAGCTTTTTTTTTAATGAAGAATTGCTTGGAGCTAATTAGTCATTTCAATAGCGGTGATGGGATTTTTAAGTGCAGTTTAGTAGGTAAATTACGTGTACGTTAATTTAGGCTTCTGCTATCCACTTTGGTCGATAGCGGAAATAATTATTTGTAGGAGATGTATCCTATACATCCTTTTTGACTGGACGTCCAAAAATAAAAAAATCTGTTTGTCCATGAAAAAGAGGAAGCACTTGCTTTCTGTGTCCTATACAAGAGACAGGACGCAAAAAAAACAAAAAAATCACCCCCAATGAATGAGGGCGAAAGTGTCGATGTTGATTTTTTGTTAAATATTCAGGAGGAGGCAGACCATGTATGAGTAACGCTGCGACGATTATTCGTTTCAATTCTGGTGTAAGAGTTGACCTGCATGACTATCCCTTTGCTTTTTTTCCCTCCATATGTTCACCTCTTTCCTTTTTCCTCCACCCTCTTCTTCTAAGCTCATTACTTTTCTTACCCACTGTATTTCTGTATACATACAAACATTTGGGCAGTGGTTTTCTTGCCATCCCTCACTTTTACTCGCACTTGGGAAAACTTCATAAATTTCCAATGGCTCCCAAAGGGCTCGTCCAGTTTTCACTTATCCTTTGTCGTTCCTCTCCTCTCGCGTATATGCACCTATACTTATTATTTTCTTTTTTTTTTCCTTATACTGCAAATTTAAAAATTACCATCTCCGAGACACGCGAGGGTATGAGCAAACAAATGACCAGAATCACAGTGATTCTGATGAGAAAAATGTTCACTTATGATTGCTCGTTCAAACAAAAATTCCAGATGGGAATCGCTCGATCGTTCAATCATTCACTCGCGCAGTACATGAAATGAGCAACAGAGCAGAGACCAACGGTGGCAAGTGGACAAACAAAAACAAAAATCACTTGTCGCATTTGTCCGCGTCACCCCTTGCGCACTAATCAAACAAAACAGGGACGCAGTGGCAAATAGGCCCGAGCAAACAGAGCAGCGTCAGCTACAATCGCATGTGCGTACCCACTGTTTGACGTGGGATTTTCACCCCTTCCTCGAACAACAACAGCAATAACAGTATGGTGTAACGAGCCTGAGCTTACGAGGCAACAGAGGGAGGCTATTGTACGCCAAAGTGCACCTCCCCTTCGATGGCCCAACTTTATCTGTACAGTCCCGATAATGGTCCTTTTCCTCACAGATGTTGGACTTTCGTTTATTTATCTATTTCGCACGTTTGGAGTGGCCATAATTAATTTTTATCTTATGTGGAAGTGAGTTTTCTAGTGGAATTGGAGATCTTGAATCCAGTGGCAAGTTAACTACTTTGGAGTAATCAAAGTTCTCCGGTAAATTATGTTACCATTTCTCCGTTTTCAAGTGCATTGGGCACAGCCAGATTTTCCGCTACTGCGTGGCTTAATAGCTAATTAGAGTGAAAACTTTCAACAGCTTTTTCTTGCACCCTCTACCACCACCACCCCAACCCTATCTCCTTCTTCTTTGCTTTTTGGACCATTTAATGACCTGCTTTTTCCAACTGATCTGTTCTGCGTTGGCTCCTCCACAACTGCCTAATTAGTTCTGAAATTGAAATCTTGTACGGAATCACCCTTTTTTTAACTTTCAATTTTTTCCCCCTTTTTGCTATATCTCGTAGAGAAAACTTTTCATGTAATATACGCTTAATTACCAACTGCACAATACATGTATGTATGTAACGAGTACACTAAACTTTCTATTGTTTTGTGGGTCAATGTAGATTTCTTCTAAATTTATCAAAAAAAATTTATTTTCTTATTTACATGTCCATCTATAAATTTATGAAATTTGATTGTTTACCTAATACATAGAAAGGTTTTTAAAAAGTTTTGGTTTTATTGGAACATTCATTTCATGAAAAACTCTAGCATATTTTTATTTCTGAAACTCCAAGAGGGATTCAACATCCACTCTTACCTCAGTAAAAATTTACCACTCCCCAGTTAGAAAAAACAATCATACCAATGCTCTGTCGATACTAAACTTTCCGTAAAAAAAAAAAAATCAATAAAACTTGATATTTTATAAAGTAATTATTACTTTTCATAACTTTTTCTTTTTTTCTAAATCTGTTACAGGGACGCGTGTCACGAGGCCTGGACGCAGTTGCGGCTCTCCCCCATGTTTGGCTGCATTTGCCCGGACAACCAGGCGAAGAAGCGTTGCGACCGAATTTTCTCGATGGTCAATCACAATCCCTGCGTTGGTGAGTGAACGAGAAACATTATTTTTCTACACTTCTTTTTTTTAGAGCTTTTTTCAAATTCCGCTTACAGCAACAGCAAAAAATGATCGAGCATCTATTAGACGTGAGGTGTAGCGACATATGTACCGTTTCAGCCCGTGTATACTTATATGTACACGAGAGGGGATATTTTTGGCTTGGCAGTTTGTCAATTTTTTTGTTTTTGTTTTTTTTTGTTATACAGCTGTAAGTGCGATGTCTATTGTCTTTTTGGTCTTTTGTTTAAAAGTCAGTGTATTGTGTACGAATGTACGATGTGCGTAGAGTATTGATATTAATATTTATATTCGTAGGCTTGATGACTTTTTTATTTATATGACTTATCTTTCATTCTGGATATCTATTGTATGTAAAAATCATTAGGCTTTATGGTACAGGATATCATTTTTGCATACAGTACAAGTAGCTTCATACTATATTTTTTGACTGTTGTATTGTGATGTGGGACTTATTTTTGTAGTACATTTTTACGAATTATTATTTCTATGACTTACTAGGATAAATTATTGATTTGCCTTTTTATGCCAAATCAATTTTGCAACATTATGTGTTTATTTCGTGTAATTTTTTTTCAAGGTATTAATATTGATTTAAATAGTATGATTTAATATATATTATCGATGTAATAATATTAATAATTGGTTCGAAAAAAAAAAATCTGTAAAAGGAAATTAATATGAATTACCGGTTTAAAACGAGTTTAGATTAGAAATGGACGTACGTAGAGTAATTAGATGAGTAAAATATCTTCATTCTTGTTACTATCGTTGATACCTATACGGAACAAGTGGTGCAGCGGAGCACGAATATATACGTGGACACTCGCTCACTACTTAATTAGTGCTAGGACTATCGCGATGCAGATACGTGCAGAGGAGGAGCAGTTTTATCGGCTCAAGCCTAACTTTTGCACCCATCGTTAATTACCGTCGTCACCACTAAGACCTAATAATTCATTTCAGTCTCTGCACGCTGCAATTTCACCTCCAACCCCCCGCGCACCATTTTTTCTCCTACCTCTTTCGACCTTCTTCGTTTCCGATTTTTTACGCTTTTTGCTCCACTTCATCTGTCTCTGCGAACAGCCACGTAATTAATGTCTTTATCGCTGTGCTTTCTATTGCTACAGACGTGTGAGATTCAATTTCGCAGCTCTTTGCATGATTAGCATATTGGTATAAAAGTACGCTTAAAAAATAGTAGCTTCTAGTACGCTCATTGTGTTAAAAAGAAATAATTTAATTGGAAAAAAACTGAGGGAGAAGATTTTATACGAAAACTTTGACAGATTATCTGCTAATCCTTACGGAAACTGGAGTTTAAATTAGGTCAGAAGTGTCTCAGGTAGTATGACTCTGTAAAATGCACCTAATTGACTAAAAATTGTAATCAACCAAATTATCCAGTTATGTGCAAATGATAAGATAGGATTATTTAAAGATATTTTTAAAAGTTGTAGTGATAATTTTTTACAATAACAAGTGCTTATAAATATCATGGTTTAAAATATAAAATTAAATTTAATTATTTTATTGTATTGTGACAAAACTAATTGAAACATACTAACAATGGTGCTGATTTAATAAATCTTTTCTAAAAAAATACTAAAATTAAAAAATATTATGGTACACGATACCCATGTTGTAGATTTAATCGTAATTGTAAGTTTTTAAATTTAATTATTAAAAATAAATATAATCTTCGTTGAAACTATAAACAAAAATAACATCTGGCCGGATGTCTTTTTGCCACAAACAGCAAAGAAGGCAAAAGTAAACCTCCTTTATTTTTACAACATTCTAGACCCATGTAAAAGTAAAGTTTGCAGTTTCTCAAGATTGTTATAGCCAAATTTTTTGTGTCTCATCCCGTCGCACATTTGCCTTTAACCTCGGTATCCTTACACGGCTATGAGGGATTATTTGTGTGTGTGTAGTGTTTTTTTAAAATTCCGTGTGCCTGTTGTATGTACACGATAGGCTTTTTTTTCTCATTGCCGCTTGGCCATTTTTTCAGGGGTTGCCCCCTTGGCGCCCAAACCCAGAGGACGAGCATTTTCAGATGCTGGGGTAGGATTTTGGGGTTGCAACCACCAATGCCCGTATGGCCATGGGACCAATCCAGTGGCTCGACGGTTTCGGGAGGCTGGCCGGGGACGGAAACTCACAGAAAAGAGCACTGAAAAAAAAAAAAAAATACACTTTTTACACTTACCTCAAAATCTCGTTGCGCCTTAGTGAGCCGTAGGGTACGCCTTGGGAAGGAGTCCTTCCGGTGTTTTTGACGGCCTGGCAGTTGGCGGTATCCTGGGCATAGGACGTGACCGCCTTTACGCAGTTGCAACCGTTTCTAGGGTGATAACGATGATTGAACGAGCACCTGCACGTGTGCTTGTTTTTCTTGGGTGTCAAGGTTACCATCTTGTTGTACCACATGATTTGGCCGTCGATTCGAACAGGACTTTAGTGTTTAAAATAATAACTTTTCCCTTTTTCCCAACTTCCATTCGATTTACTGTGTGGAATGGTAATTTGTACTGAATTTTCTCTATAATTATTATTAAATTTTTCTCTCAGTGTATTTTGCATCTAATAACGGCTCAACGAACCAAACCCGTGTGCATATATTTCTTCGGAAAAACAATAGTCTAAAAAATTAGTCTCACACTCCTAAAGTAGGTTAGCTCTGTAAGCCACACCAGAGTGTAATATTTTTGTCGCAATCAGACCGTAACAAAGCGAGTGAGAGAAGGAGAGGTGAAGTCAGTACGATCAAATTAAGTTAGCTGTAAAGCATACTAGATTTTTTCAAGGTAAGAAAAAAAGGGGAAAGAAGGCAAGGTGAAATCTGGCACTGCTTGATATTAGGTGAATGCCACGAAATATGTTGTACCTGTATAAATGTAAACGTATCGGATGTCGTATATGTAGATGCATTGCACTAATAATAAATCTCTGCACGTGAGTATATTTTTTTAAGCCTTGGATATGCATTTTTTACAATCATGTTGTACCATTCCTCTCTATTGCACTTTTTCTTCATTTACTTGTATTTTTTATTTTATTAAATTTCGATCTCGATGTGTGTTATTGTAGATTATTATTTAATTGATTTAAATTTTTTTTTACCAATACACGTTTTATTGACTCATTTGATTTTTTATTACATACACAAGCAACAAATGATTTTTTTTCATGTACCTGATATTTCAACCCATACAGAATGCGTCACTACTACATCACCATCACCACCACCACTACCACCACTATCGCCACTTGCACAACCAAAATCCTTTTATCCACCTTTTCTTCCTACAATGTTTCCACCAGCTCTCGAGGACGATATTATCATTGAAATTCGAAAGGGCTGAGTTTTCTACAATCATCCAATTTATAATTTATAAGATGTAGAATACTTTTTTGAAAAACAAAGGAGATCAGAGCAGAATAACACGCGTAAGCTAAAACCTATAATTGAGGGCTTTCACGTCACCAAAAGTTCGTCGTCTACACTCCCAAAAGGAACGTAAGGAGGCGCGTCAACTGGAGCAAATAAAATTGGCCCTTTTCACGGTGCAGGACATGGAAAAAGAATGACTTTGATTATCGAATCACAATTGAGTGGTGCAGCGAGTCAGTCAGGTGTGGTACGAGGATACACACGTTGTTTATAAAATCAGTGGAGCTTACCTACTCGAAGTGGCGATTTCCTTTGCACAGCCTCTGGTTCGAAAAGTCGAGGGGTGAAGGCAAACAGGGAAGCAGAGGAGGCGAGAAGGGAAGGAAAACTCAACAGCCGAACGCGTCGAGGAGCAAGTGGCGGAGGCGCGAAGGAGAAAAGTCTCGCACGTGGGACGGATAAACGAAGCGCAACGTTTGCCGGGATGCAAAATTCACGGGTGAGAGGAGAAGAGAAGCGAGTGCTTGGCTGCTTTATGCACACGTACGTGTTGTCTGCACTCGCCCCCATATACACAAGGGCAAGAGGTAGTCCTTCTTACATCCACGTTTCGAGAAAGTCGAGGAGGAATTACTGCCTGCAGAGCAAGTCACGTGAGCTGTACTGCACGTGTGTTCTCTCTTCCGTGCTCTGCTCACTTATTTCCCGGAATACTCGTGTACCCACTGCTCCCAGTAGTCCACAGTGGATGTACTTCTTAACTTTTCCCCTTCCACACCTTTTCACGTCTTGTTTGGTTATACATACATTTGTATGTACGCTAAGCTTTTGCTATCAACAGCAGTTGTATGAAGCAGCATATCGTTAAAAAAAAGTCGGTTTTGTTCTTTTGTCTTTCCATAACTCGCTACTACTCAAAAAACGGTGGTTCTCTTTCTTTTCATCGCTAAATTACCTTTGATGACCGTTTTTTGTCCCCAACATCATTGAAAACTATGCTGTAATGTCTCTAACCGCAGATTTGCAGAGCCGTGTGACTTTTGATTCATCCTTTCCTGTAAATTTATCTAATCCCTTTAACCACAAATTTCACCCACATCTTGTACTCTACATCATCTTAAATCCCCGAGACCTCAACCCAACAATTATCGTACAACTACAACATCAGTATCATTCCATTACTGACAAAGAAAATCATCAAACAAACAAAATCAGTCACATGACCCAAACCCTATCCAAGTACATGTTACAAGAAAATACATACGCAGACTCAGAAACAGTACGAGAGAAGCGAAAAAAAGTGGCACTCGATTACGGGCGGCAACCTCTGCTTGTGTTGTTTCAGAGTATCAGTCCTCGTCCATCGACCTCTCGGGCACGGACTCTGCCCTCCACCCATTCGAACAAACCCACCACCACCACCACCACCATCATCACAACATCCACCAACAAAACGGCAACAGCCACGAGGCAGACCCAAATTACCAGGAGCTCTGGTTGACCCCGACCAGCATGTACCCGTACTTTTTGTTCCCCGGCACCGCCGCGCCCCGACTCTCCTCGGCCTTCTACGAGCTCGACTCCGAACTCGCCTCCGACCTCGAGGAGGAGCAGTCGCTGCGCTTCCAACTCGGCGAGGAGGGCCAGGACAAGGAGGACCCCGACGACGTTGACGGGACTACAGCCACCGAGAGGCCAAAGCAAGCCGGTAGGCCCAAACTCACCCTCTACGCGCACTCGGTCCCTCCGGAGCTCCAGGACTCCGTGAGCGCCATCCGCGTCTTCGAGAACGACCACTGGGTCACCCAGTGGTTGCACGTCTGGCCCCACCCCCGCCAGTACCTCCTCAAGCTCCCCACCAACCCCCTCGACTCCAACCATCCATCATCTTCATTGTCTCATGTCATCCCCCACACCAGCTCCCAAGTCCCCAAGCATGATCGTGAGCCTCCCCTGCCCAGCACTATGAGCACCATAACCACCCCCGAGCACAATAATCTAAGCCAGCATGCCGAGGACCACCGGCACCGCCACCACCACCATAACCAGCACTTCCGCGATCGGGATCCAGTACCACCAAGAGCACCTGCACAACCATTACCCACTGCACTAGCACCACCCCCACGATCCACATCCACGAGCGTTGAGCACGAGCCGGGGGGCAGGAGGTTTGGGCCGTACGAGCGCGTCGATGATGAGCTGCTGCTACCCCTCGATCGGCTCGCCGAAGCCTTCGAGGGCTTCGTTGACTCAGGTATACGAGTGATTACATGCAAATATTTGGCTCTTTTTTTTTTTTTTTTTTTTTTTTTTTTTTTCTTCAACAGGTTAAGCAGAGATGTACACTTTTGAAACCTGTAAGATTAAATGAGCACCGTAGCAAGTAAATTTATAAAATTAATTGAATGGAAAAAAAGTATATTTTACATTTTAAGTAGAAAAAGGCGAATATGGTCAGACATCACGTGAATCGTCTATGATTAAAGGGTTATTCTCTCTCGTCGTGACGAAAGTCTGAAAGATTACCCTTTGAAAGAGATTTTCCCACGTATTTAACAAAAATAAAAGTAAAAAGTTAAACAGTGGTAAAGTTGGTTTTCAATAGGTATTGGTGTTTGGTAAAGAGCGCATTTAAAGAAAAGGAACTTGATAATGAAGGTTATTAAGAGTCGGGAGGGGTGGAAAGAGGTATGTACGGGGAGCAAGTCAAAATATATTACTGCCATTGTTCTAATATGAATAGTAACTCATGATAAAAAGTATGTTGAACATTCTGGATTTGACTGTCCAGCTTATTTGTGTTATATACCATCATTTCCCCACTCTTCCTTTTACTCTCTTGTGTCTTATCGAGTACTTTATAGCAGTAAGAGATACATGGATGAGGGGAAGGATAAATTCACGCAACAACGTAACGGACAGTCACTGTGGGCTACTGTGCGACTGGCTTAAGTAATGCGCCTGTACCTATATATTTCACTAACCACAGGACTTTTTTCAGTATAACATTGGGTGGGGATGATTTAAATTTTTCTAAGCTGATTTTTTATTCACTGAGACTCGTAGTTATATACAAAAAAAGCGTCCAAATATGTGGGTCATTGCGCATCTGTAGGACTTGCTGATCGTAGGGACTCTGTGTGTCAAGACAGAGGGGTGAGAGGGGGAGTAACTGAGAAATTGATCGAGCGAACGAGATACTATGTATACATGGTAGTTAGATGGTACACATGTGTGTCCAAGTATCAGTAGGCCGTGGCTCGTCTCGTGAGTACAACTGAATGTGCTTTCAGTGAACGTCATATCGAACGCCAACAATACGACGACGATCGAGCTGATCGAGTCGCAGATGGAGAATCCCCTCATAGACGCCGACCATCAGGACCTCCACGCGCTCAAGCAGATACCCATACCGAATGTCCACCATCATCATCGCGTCGTACATCACAAACAGAGGAATCAATCCCACGAGGATCTCGAAGGTATGTACACATCTGTTTGTTTACCCCATATACTATGAACTATTGCTGTCTAGCTCTCACTGGTATGATACTCGATAAAATTGTTGAGACGTATTTGATGTGACAAAATTTATTTCGTTTAAAAAGTAAAATATTGAAAAAATAATCTGCACAAAAACAGATAGTAAAAAAAAATTTAGTCGCCTATAGAGAATAAATTACTTAAAAAAGGAGCTCATAGGAAGAGGCGAATGTATTAAAAGAGAGTAGTATCTGTGAAAAAACGAGAAACAGCATTCGAAATTGAAGTCCCTCGACAGTCGGGCAGGCAGGCATAGAAAGGAAGTGCGCTCTAATTGCGGATCTGCGAGTTAAAATTTGAAATCCGGTAAGCTGGAAAATAGTGTGTGTGTGTGTGTGGATACTCGGTCACGTGAACTGGAAGAACAGCGGCAGCTGTCGGGAAGGACAGTCCACGCGTGTGCTCAGGAAATGAAACGCGAGAGCGAGTCGAAATCAAATTAAACTTTGTCCTCCAGCTGATGGTATTGGTGCTGCTGCTCGCGATTAATATCGTACTGCCCGAAGTTCATGTAATTGCAAGGGAATTTTACAAATGTGTGCTTTGGAAATTGAGATCCGAGAGCCCGACGAACGTATAGAACAGCTAAGTAGCCAGATGGCGTTTTATTTTGGCGATATCAGATAAATTTATTCCTTGTAATTTTTATTCAATAATAATATTTCACAAATGAGGCAGCAGCTCATCAGTTGGTGTCCTTAGTTTCATCAATTTACTGTTTACTCTTTTTATTTTATTTTATTTTTTTTTACGTTTCACTCTACTGGTTTATCTCTTTTTTAAGGTCGATGTCCCAGTACTCGGTCATCTGGATGATTTTTTCACTATAAATTTTCAAAACATATATAAATCGGGTAGCTATTCAGACACTAAGCAATTACTCTTTCAATACAAGTTAATGTATAAACCCAATTGAAAATGTAACGAAGGCCCATAAAAGAAAAAAAGTGACCGACTATTGGGACATTTCGTCTGCTTAAGTGAGCGAGTACTGGGACATCCACCTTAGTTGTTTCGTTTTTTGTGAGAATCGTTTTAATTATTTCCTTTATGCAACGCTTAATTTTTAGCTTCAGACAATCCGTTTCTTTGAAACATTTTTTTCTTTCATTGGGTTATCCATCTTCCTTTCTGGTTCATCCATATCCACTGGCTCGTTCTAGGGTTGATTGAAATCTTTATCGGAGGACTAATGTTTTTTTTTTATTGCTCCCAGTGGGATTTCGGCCTAATCTTTGTTTCGATCAAGATAGTAGATAGGGCTCAATACATTATTTTTGGTAAATAAATGTCATTCACCATTCACCAAACAAGTATTATGTAAAATTAGTTAAATGATTGAATTTCGTTAATGATTTAAAAAAATTTTCAGTACACGTTAAAAATTCAGTTGAATTGTTTTAAATGAGTAACCATTGTCAAAATTAGGATAGACGGATTTGAGAAAAGAGGTTGCATGAATCTCTTAAAAAATCAAGTACTAAAATTGAAAAAAAAAAAAAATACATATTTAAATGTGTACAAAATATTATGCAGTAGATTTTATAGTGATTATCACAAGTAGTGATATAGTATTTTAAGTCAGATAAATTAACAAAGAATGTTAAAAAAAATCAATTCCATTTATCATGAAACGTAAAATAACTTTATTTTATCAAAGCAATTTCAAAATGTTTTCAAGTATACATAAAAAATATATTTCAAAAATCATTTCAAGCAGTAACAGTCAACATTAAAAAAAAACTCTCGTATAAAATTACTGGTGTCTGGCATAAAGTAATTTCTTTATCATAAAAAAAGTACGGGGTACAAAAAAATTTTTTTTTAAGAAATAAATTATCTCATGATGGGGAATAGTAGTAATAATCAATATTTGGTCCGACATGTTCAAGAAACGATACTGTAAAAAGCACTTTATACGGTAATGTAATTTAATTTTGGGCGGAGAGTAATTTCATCTTACGTTACACCGAAGACTCTGAGTATTCATTAAAAAGGACGAGAGCAATTTTCGGATTATACAAACCTAAGGAATCAGTTAGGGGAAGAACCCAAGTAGGTGTAATAAATGATATCGCAAACGCTTGAAGGACACCACGGGGATCCACAAAAGGATCTTCTCCGGGAATCAGAGGCATGAACCATGAGCAGAAACGGGACGGGGTGTGAGCACAGCTGATATTTCCATTAACCTCAAAGGGAGCCTCCTAAGAGCTTTAACCTTGGGCTTGGAATCGTAGCTTGTTATCGGTGCCTAAGCACGTTGCGGCAGGGGAAACACTAAAGGTACTTTTCCTTTTCTAATGTGCGCTCATTCCCAGTGATCCAACGATACCAGCTTATGTAACGTAAGGCGCCCTCGTAGTTTTTTTTTAGATGTACATTTCAAATGAACAACGAAAATGCTACAAGAAATTTAATGGAAAAACAAAAAATGTATTAAATGGGTATTGTGTATTTGTTGAACAGAATTTTTTATACCGCACACCCAGATGGTAAAATTCTTTAAAAAATTCTTATGTATTTTGTTTTCTGCAAGCTTATGGAATAATAATTCATGGGGTGCAAAGCCTCTTTGAAATACTGCGAGATTTTTTGATGGTTAATACAACGAAATGAACAACAAAAAGAGCAATAGGTAAAATCCTGGAAAAACAATTTAAATAACGGAGAGAAAGTTGTGAAAGTAAAGCACGAGACGCTTGCAAAAAAAGGAGAAAGGGTAGAAAATAGAAAAGGCGAAAGAATAACGATGAATGAGAAGCGGTGCAAAAAAGAACGAATGAATGAAAAATGAATGAAACCGAAAAACAATTCGGAGCTAATGGAAATAAATCGAGTAGATGCGCGACACGCGTGTGGACTACAATATACTTTTTGGAGTCACATGCATCGAGCAAACTCCATCTTTCCACGAAAAATCCCATCACTATTCAAAACACTCCGCAACGCGGGAAAAGCGCCAAGCTTGTTGTGGGAGGGGGACAATATCGGATTATTCAAATGTTTATCCATAATTGTTTATCACGCAAGCCAGTTCCTTCGTTAACTTTAATTCAGCAATTCTGCGTTCCCGACGTGTCCCGTTATAATCTCATTTCGGCGAGGCACTTGCAAAAACAAGCTGGTTGAGTCTCGTCGTTTTATTTGTCTGATAAGCTGGAAGTTTTTCAAATGACAAGCCAAACTTTGTTTTTCAATTTTTTCAATAAAATATTTATAAACTCACTATTTGGAGTTTAGAAAAAAATGTTTACTGAAAAAATTTTACTGCTTGTCTTGTATTGAATTTAAATCAATAACAACGTAAAATAGCATTTTTTTTTTAAATCAAAAAACATTCTTTCCAAAATTCTTTATGAAATATGTTTGGTCCGTACAAATATTGTAAGTCAAATTTTTATTTTACCCAAGAAAAAGTTTTTTAATACGTGTGGTACATTCATGAAAAAAATGAAAAAACAACTTTTTTTAAATATGAATAATTCAAACGATGGAAATCACATATTTGAAATAATACAAATAACGCGACCTTAAAACAAAGTGTACAATTTTTTGTTTGTCATGTAGCTAATTTAATTGCACTTTAAGCGCCTTTGCAATAATATTGCGAAACAATAAAAAAAAAACAGTTACATATATCAACCAAACATAAATTTCGACAAAGTTTCCCTATCAATATACCCAGTAGCTTAGTTGGAGAGTATGGGTCAGAGCAGGTTTATTAATGAGAGATAAAGACAAGTCGGTGGAAAGACTGAGATTCATCTCTTTCTGTACGCACAACGCAGTATACCCAGGGAACGGGTCATTAAGTGCTCGCCAGGACTGTCTCTCTCTCTCTCTCTCTCCCTCATTCTAGAAGAGAATAGAGAAATATGCAGGAAAGAGAGAGAGAAAATTTCGCCTCTTCCATGAATATCAATTCCAGCAACTTTGCTCGTTTGATCGGGCAATCTCTCGTCCTTCTTCTCTTCTCACTTGTGCTCCTCTTCCTCCGTCTCTTACGTACAATCTTCGCTCCTAGCTCGAGTTATGCTCTTCCGAAGTGCGTCTTTCAATGGGAGTTTGGGAGTTTGCCCGCACACACGCATCCCCTTAAGGAAAGCCTGAGAAATGTTTCCCTCATGGTATTGTTGTTGCTATTTTAGTTGATACAATTCATACGAGTGGCTGCACATGTGCACGATAGGGAGAGAAAAAAACATGACCTTATGAAAATAAATGTGGCTCACAACTCTACCCTCCAAAATACAATAAAATTTGGTATAAAATGAAGCAAATGTAATGGTCAACATGTTTTGTGATTGTAGGTGGCCAAGCGGCCCCATCGCCGCTGTCGGACAACGAGAGGATAGCCCAGCAGCCGGTCAAAGTGGTGCTCACCAGCACCTGCCATCAGGCCTACTCCACCTGCAAGTGAGATAAAACAAGCTTATGTCATAAACTGTGTGCTTCTTGTTTTTACACTTTTTTTTAACATGGAATATTTAACTTACATTTCGTTACTAATTCCAGACCCTTCCTCTTTTTACTATCTAACTCAGTATAATTTAACTGCAGCCAATTTAAGAAAAAAAAAGTATCCATGGCTTTAGTATCACTAAAGACCAAAGCGCACTTCTTTCCTCCTAATTAGAAATTTCCTGACACTTTGGTCAATTATGTCATGTCGAGCCAAGTGCAGGTTTCAACTGATTATACAAGGCCCAAGAGAAATTACGTTTTTTTACGACACCAAAGTAGGAAAAAAGAAAAAAGAAATACACGTGACAATTGTTCGACAGGAGCGACGCCGAGTGCAAGGCACTGCTGCAGCCGGTACTGAACCACTGCGAGCACTCGAGATGCTCCCGTTCGGAGTGCATGGGCTCTTTGCAGCACTTCTACAAATTGGCCAACCACAAGCACTCGATCGAGATAGCTTTTTGCCTGTGCAGGTGAGCTTATCTTTCTAACCCTTTTTTTATTATTAGTCAATATTGGGAGTCCAACTGGCAAGGCTTCGTTGTTTAAAAATGAGTTGTAGGGAATACATTTTTCACGGGGTAGCGATTCTTGGAACAAAGTAGGCAAGGGGTTGACTTCTACGAGGACCTGGATAATTGCATTGTGAACAGACCGTAGTTGGCTCGTAATCGCGTTGTGGTTAACAAACAGTACAAGGTGTGGTACTCAAAAAATAAATAAAAATAGAAAAGAGAAAAAGAATCTCTCTATCCGCTTGGGAGATTGAGGTAAATTAAATAGTCACATTAGGGGAGAAGAGTATCAGTGGGTCGATCGGCGATTTGTCAGCGAAAAAATACTGCAAGACGGGTTTGGTAACAGTAGCAACAACAACATTAAACGTGGAAATAAGATCAAGCCGTACGAGTGAAGGCGTCTGGGTGAAGACGAAGAGGAAGAGGACGTAAGCCGAGACAGCCCCGAAATTCGTGGGTGACATGAGAATATACGTGTACATACATATACAACAGCGATATGTGCTTCTGTGTGACAAATCGGGCCATCGACTCGAGAGTCTTACTTGGAAAATCCTCACCCAAGACGTTTGAGCAGCTGAACATAGCACCATTAGGGCTTTTGTTTTATTTTTTTCCTGCAGAACAGCTTATATACTAAAGTGAAACCAAGGTATCTCGGTCTTATGTTTTTTTTTCTTTTTTTTCGTAAGGGGACTTTTATATGTTATCTTTCGATTGTTTAATTAAGATATAGTTTCATGTTTCAATTGAATTTCAGTGAAACATTATATTTGCTTGTCATGTGAGAAAATTTTATGGAAATTTAAAAAAAAAAAAAAATAATTGCTTTAATGAGTTCCAATCAAAATCTTTATACCAATAAAATAAAATAAAAAAAATAAAACAATTGTTAAGCGTATATCTCACCACATAGAGGGTAAAAATGGTGTTCTTTTGCATTCTTATTTATTTCTTATATCTCACTCTAGTCGAATAGTAGGTAGAAAGGTCGGAGAGGTGACTACGTATGAAAAATTCTCAAGAGGCGCTCCACCTTCACCGTCTGAACATATAAAGAACTTGACTACTTTTTTTTTCCCGGTGGTCCCACGCTACTATGAAAAAGTTTTGCTCTTTTGAATTTTCCAGCTGCGATTTCGGACAATAGGTGTGTCGGGTGGGCCGGCGTGACAGATTCGATAATAAAATACGGCAAACTTTTTTAACTGAGCATTTCAACCGAAAACCGCTGGGACGTGATTTCTATACAACAAAAATAAATTCTTTGCTTGTGGCCGTGATTTTTATTCGAAAACATATGAATGGATATGATTTACTTTTAAATGGTTTGCAATAATTTTTGTGATGTATTTTTTTTTTCTTCTGCTTCTTTACAGGAGATCAGAGGGGAAACACACGAAGGACGAGTGTATGATGGCACAGGAGAAGATGCACCCGACGTGTGCGCTGCGCGTACCGGCTGGCTCGGAGACGCCCACGTGCGACACCCTCGGCGAGAATTGCCGTAAAAATCCGATTTGCAGGTCAGCTGGAACACTTTTATTTTATCGTATTTAAATTTTGGACGTATGAGAAAGACACACGTTTAGGTCGTGGTTGCGAGATATGTGGTTCTCGGGGCTGGAAATTTTTTAATATTCAACGAATAACAGAAAGATGCCTGGAATGATCGCCAGCAAATTCCATAATAGTGCGAAATTCGAGGTGAATTCCGATGTGGAATAAAACGAGATAAAAAAAAAGAGGCCACGATGGAAAGCGGGAAAAATATGCGATGATAAATTTTTCCACTGAACATATTTCTCACCTCTTCAGAACTTCTTGGATTCTTTCGATAAATTGTCCCTACCCTCTTTCATGCACCATTTTTTTCCTCCACCTGTTTTCCTTTATTTTTCCTTGTACATACTCATACCCACAGGGATTATAGTATTTACTTGGATGTAACCAAATCGTATTAATGCCGTGAAACTACATACATCTTTACATGTTACAATCAAACTCTCAAATATTTATGAAAAATAAGTGCGCTTTTCATTCGCATTGGAAATACGAAATAAAAAAAATCTCTTCAATAATCCTCAGGACAAAGCTGGAGCATTACGAGCAGAGCTGCGCGATAGACAGCGTGACGAAGAAGTGCGCTGGTCCAGCGCAGACGTGCCGTACGGCGATGCTGGGCATCATAGGCACGGAGCTGCGCTCGAACTGCGTCTGCAGGAGCGCGGACAAAAAGGGGGTCGAGTCTACGTCGTTTTACGAGTGCCTAGGATGGCAGCGGCTGCTTTGGGTCAATCCTTGCGTTGGTGAGTGCACGTTGGTTTTTACTTTAAATATGGGTAACAATGGTATCACCAATCATTGAACAATTCGAGTCTGGCCAAACAAGTAAAATAAGTGTAGAGACAGACCAGCATTTAAAAGTAGAACTGATGCGCATGTGGTGGTTGTGGTTTCTCTTTAAAATGTAACGCTACTTTTTCTTTGCTCTCGTGCCACTACTGCGCTTTTTCATCTAGTTCTGCTTGTATCTCGATCGCTCGAGTTGAGGAAAAAAAAAAAAAGAAAAAAAGAAAAAGCAACAGAAAGGAGCCAGACTGGAAACACGCACAAAGCTCTTCCTCTTTGGAAGCTCTTCCGGGAAATTAGAAAAATTCTTTTCTGAATCCCTTCCAGTCGTACACCACTGGTTTGGTACCTATACGAGGAGGAGGTGAGCGTAACGGCAAAAGGAGGGCTTTTTCCCACTGGAAAGTTAAAACGAGTTTGGAGAGAAAGAGATGGAGCCAAGCTAATCGCGTCGAATAGGAGATCCAGACTGAAAAAAAGAGAAAATAATACCGAAAGACAATGATACGGATGAAAAAGTAGCATAGGATAAATAATAGGGAAAGGGACACTTGTCCGATCGTGTTTTTTTTTTTTTTTTTTTTTTTTTTTTGAGGACGAACCTTTGGTAAAAGATGTCGCATCGACATACTTCTACTTTCCTCCCTTTCTCCCACATTTAGATAAATCATTAAGATATTGTGGTACAGCGACAGCACCAGAAATGAAAAGTCGCGCGTAAAAATGTGGGGAATCTCTCGGATCTTTGACTATACGCTGCTGCTATTGTACTGCTGTCCAAGAGGCCGAGTATCACACAAAAATAGTGAAACATGGGTACACACGTACAGTGCAAGGGGTGAAAAGCAGAGGAACATCTCGTGGAAATTCAGAGGCGGTATCTCGTCAGTTTGATCGTCGACCCGAATCTGTCACCAGACGCGAAAAATAACAAGCGATTCGGAATAGTGTGGAGTATTTTTCTCTTTATCCTTTCAGAGAGGACCCGTCCTTTTCTCTGGAGGAATAACTTTTTCCTTTTTTCCCTCGTCCTTTCCTTTTCTTTCGCTTTTCACTGTGAACTTGAGGTTGGAGATGGTTTTTTATGCTCTACAATACACGACTGGTTGTACTACTGAAAAAGTAGACCGTCGTAAAAAAAAACACCACTTGACCAAGGGATCATTTTGAAGATGAAGTTTTTTAGTTGCTATGTTATTGTCGTTGCTTTTGATGTGGTTAAGAAGGGTGTAAAGGACGAGATTTTGGTATTCCTGCTCAGAAAGAATGAGATTGTTCGTGAAAAAACTTAAAATGGAGAAAAAATCTCAGGCTGACCAAATATTGATGTCGATCACTTTTTTCTTCGTCATTTTAAGAATAAATTTTTTTCCACGCAGTCGAGGTACAGAAGGACTTTCACGCGCGACGGAACCAACACCACAATCACATAAGACCGACGATATCGTCCATCGAGCCAAGCCCCACGGAAGGAATGTCTCCGAGGAGGCCATCCTTGGCACTACCTTCCCCAGCCACCCCCAGAGTCCCCCTCGTCGCTGCCACGAGTCTCGGCCTCGCTGAATCCAAAACCGAAGGTGATCCTACGGAAACGGGCGAGTCGGAGGATAACGTCATACCCGAAGTCCAAACCGTCGGACAGATTCAACCCATGACCGAACCAACCATGACTACAATGAGTGACACGACGACTACGATTATGATGACGCCGATGACAACGACAATGGCGAGTACAGTTACTACTTCCATGGTGACAACGACTACCACAACTACGACGACAACTACAGTAGCGCCTACGCCGAGCACACCACCACCACGTGAGTAGTTTGTAAATTTACATGTATGCGTTGAAAAACTAATTCCAATCTATAAATTTCACAAAGTATATTAACGTGAGGGTCAAGTGATGTCAAATTATTGAAGCTATTTGAAACAAATTGGAAAATTAATAAGCCTGGGGAGGTTGGGAGAGGGTCAAAGTACTTTTTGAAGGAATAGAGTTCAAAATCGCGTTGAGTGGGGCGCTTGTCAATTTTTTGGCACAAGCTCAGTCGCTGATTGTTTGCCTCGTTTGTTTCGAGAAATACCTAATACGTCGAGCGAATCTACTAGCACATTTGACGTTCATGTAACTCCATTGTAATTTTAAAGAAAAAAAAAAAAATTAAGAGTACGTAAAAAAATTCGCTATTCATCTTAATGTTGAACAATAACGTTAAGTACGCGTTTTTTTACAATTTCTGGTAAGGCAATACAAAAACATATTCTACCCCCGAGAAATGTACTTGTAGAAGCATGCGACAAAGCAGCCAAAAGGTGGAGTATGTATACTTAAAAAAGCGACAAAGAAATTCCGGGCCTACTCGTGCGCGCATTTTTTCCTGAGCATACAAAATGACGTGTGCGCGTGAAAAGCACAGACGAAAGCTTATTCGGAAAAGGAGGGACTGTACATACATATAGAGGCTTCAGACGTCGCCGACTGGGAGCCTTTGATCGCCCCACCGGTTTGGCTTGGCGAAGTGCCGATTGCGCTTTTGTCGCTCGGAGGGAACAAAAAGTCTACGCTGGGGTAGGAACAAGCCCTATTTTTCTTAGCTGTGTATACTTGCTTCCGTTTGAAAAAAGTTTATTTCCATTTCACTCTGACTCGCTGCTGCAGTTTGTCTTTGATTATAGCTCGGGGTCTTGCGCCGATTTCAGACAAATAGACGTGTTGTCGTTACTTTTTTTTTTTTTTTTTTTTTTTTTACTTGTAGACTACGATTGAAATTTTGTCGATACTGATGTACATCAGATGGTGTGTCGATTGCAGACTTTGAAATGTAACCAGATTTTTTAATCATATGTATTACTGCAAATTATACTTCGCTATTAAAGATAAATGAAGTTGAAGAGGCTAAAAAATGCAAAGTAAAAAATAAAGTGCTCCGGTTTTAAGGTAGTGGAAATTTTCATCCCTTGCTTTTTACCTGGTGGCATGAACTACCAGGCACGAAAATGATGAAAAATCAAAAAAAACCACTTATGTGAGTATCTCATTCGTGGAAGTAGAAGACAAACTCTTTAGTCGATAGTAAGAATGGAGGGGGGGTGGAGTGTAAATATAGCAGTACGAATATTCGGTAGAGCCAAGTACATAATATATGCCACTTTTGATCTCTTTACAGGTTACTGCATCGTGCAGAGGATGGGCCAGTCTCACCAGTATATCCGCGTGGGTAAGCTCAAGCGGGTAAGTTTTCTGTTATTACATAGTTTTACTTCGACTATTTTAGTATTATCTCCAACTTGAGCACAATGTATAGGGACATTCCTTTCGTCTTCGGATTACACGACTTTTAATAGATGCCTCGTGACTTGAGTTTTCTTTCGTTTTTCGTATGTTAGAAGATTGCTTTGATGAACCTCACCGTTTTCTTGACGTCAAGGGGTGTACTTACTGATTTTGAAACGGAGATGAGGGACAAACTTTTTTTATTTTGCCTTGACGTTTTAATGAGCAACCGTATGGGTCCTAAAAAAGAGCTTTTGCAAGCTCATCTGTGCCACTGCAAAGATAATTTCCACCTCAGATCATAGATGTATGCACGTAGAGACCCACTAGTATCCTCCTCGAAAATAAATGTCCTTGTGCTTTGTTGGTCGGCACAGCTGTACCGGGAGGACGAGCCCGAGTGCTCGGAGCTGTGCCAGTGCGACGAGAACGAAAGCGCGACCTGCAGTGCCATTTGCGTGGAGACGTCGCCCTGCAAGACGGACTTTGCCTTCTATAATCACGCGGCGCCTGCCTACCAGGCCTACCGGGGCCGATGCCTCTGCTACAGCGGCCGCTTCATCTGCATGAGACCCGCCCCCGGTGAGTACCACCACTGCCTTTCACTTCATTCGCTGGAACTACTCGGTGGTAGTAGTATACACCCCAACGCCAATTAGTGTTTATTATTCCTACGCCACAGGTGACCTCGACGGTGTTTAATCACTATAGGACACGCTCTTTTTTTTACGTCCATCTCCTTTTTTTTCCTTTTCTATAATTTACTCAAGCTTGGATTACTTTTGCGGAGTGTACGTACATTTTTTACGCCTACGATGGAAAACAGAAATTGAGAGCATACTTTTATTGGGTTTCTGTTAACTCCGAGCTCGTTAGATTAGAGTCTAGATGAAGCACTATTGAGTAAAGCTACCGGCATCATTGGGTGGGCTCATTGAAATTTTACTGGGCATGCAGGTAAAAAAAAAAAAAAAATCGTAAATTAATACCATTTCTGTGAAATTAGTGAATTTTGTGTAAACCTTTTATTATTAATAAACGAAACATTAAACTTATTCTTATGACAAAAGTCACTTCTTCTTCTCAATGCACTTTGAAAAGTAATTTTACTAGGTCTCGAAGAAAGTCTCAAACATACTCTTGTTGAGACCATTCGTATTTAACCAAAAAATCAATCATTATTATCAGATTTACAACTTTTATTTTAAGTTTTATTTATCAAATACTTAAATAAAATACAAAATATGTAAGCATGATAATAATTAATACTTGAAACATACTCTAAAAATGTAAAGTGTATATAGATTTTGAACAAAAAAAAAAAAAACTGCCTGTACATAAGGTTTTATCGATTTTGTTTTCATGCACTTGAAACTGATATTTCCAACGAAAAAATTATTACAAAGATTTTTCTCTCTCGTCGAGTATAGGTTTCTCAGGGTAACCGTACAAGTGTACGGTGTACGGTTACCCTGATCGTTCAGAAGCAAAAAAATCGAAATAAAAACCACAGAGGGTTTTGATGATTTTATGGTTTATTTTTGAAACAGCAATTCTTATTTTATCAATACTGTGATCGATCAAAAAAAAAAAAAAGTTCCAAAAAATTTATTGATAACAGAGGCGTACAATATACCACACGGAGTCTTCATGTTCCTCGGGTACAGCGAAACTGACGAGAACTTGCTCAAACCCCACCACAACCTAACCGTCGTAGATGCCGTGTCTTCCCTCGACAGTTTTATGAGAGAAGAAGTCAATAACCAGGTAATCACCACTACTCACTTCAGTACCATTTTATAATATGTTTACTATACCATTTATTTCCCTTAAAACAAAAAAAAAACAAAAAAAAATTGTTTTTGTGTTTCAAAATAGACGATGTGCACAATCTTCCTGTACAACGTGACGAAGGAGAACGTCATTGCGGTCGCCCGGCTAATGACGGACGGCTCGTCCAGCAACAACGTCTCGCAAGCACAGAGCCTCAAGCATCTTCTACGCGTCAAGGTAAGTGTCCATACGAACTTGTTCTTATCTTCCATGTAATTTAGATGACACAGAAAAAAATACGATACAGACATTCACTATAAGAATTACTCTCAAAAACAGTAAAAAATAATTACACTTACCAGAGAACCGCTAACTACGTTCTCGAGATCTTGCTCCCGATGATCATGAAAAAAACGGGAAATTTAATTGAGAGCACATACACTAACACAAAAAAAAATTCTTGCTTCCTATACATTTTTTGCGTCATAACAGTGGCTCTATATATGTGCTTTACCTCTGTTAATATTATATTTTTCAAGCTGTTCATAATGTATTACTTGCATATTGTATGCAAATCACGTGGTACAGCTTATTACAGGTTTTATAGTACAAACAAGTTAGTTTACTATACATACACACGGAGAAGCCTTTAGTGCAAATGTAGAATGTGGCAGGTAGGTGCACAATTGTGTAAACGGTGAACATGCAGCTCAGACACGTAAAGTCAATCGACTGCAAAATAACGCGATTCCGGGAGAGTGGAAAAATTTATCAATTTACGACCACTCAACCGATGGCTGCACGTATAAACATGTACTATACTGTACGTTGTGGTTTTTTTAAATTTCACCTCTCTACTTTTCGAATTAAAGGTAAAAAAACGGATTACTTGGTGGCCACTTTTGTTGACTTTTTCGCCTCCCCTCACCAATTCCACTTCGACGCCCATTTGGACCAAAAGTGGCTTTACCTACCAATCGTCGGTGGCACTTCATTTTTAATTAACCAATCAATATTGCCAAGCGAAAATTCTCGTTTCGACAATACTCGCCGATGGCCTACTTTTTCCCCCAGACGCTTCTCTTGGCCCGTAAACTCTACTCCATAGGGATGTGGTACACGTAGTCGATAGTTTGCTAGTTTGAAGCCTCAAAAGCCACGGAAGGGCCCCGATATCCTCAAATTCGCGAGTCTTGGACTCTGGACGGGAAACCGCGGCCTCCGGCACATTTGCTGCTGCTAATCACTTTCTAATAAAGCAATTACGCGCACAGACTTCAAAGCTAGCCCCCTATCCTGGAGGAACCAGGTACTGAGATAACAAACAGAAATCGATAAAATCGTCAAGGTAAACTAAATTTGGTGATAACGTGGTTTGTGGCTCATGCAACTTCGAATTTCACATCTGGGCACTAATTCATGCAGATAAATCCAATTATGGAACTAGCGTTGTTTGCAAGCGTACACTCGTGTTTCGGACCAAAGTATAAGAATTTCTTGTGATCATACATTACTGATTATAGTATTAAATTTACAGTACTTGAGAAATAACCAAATTGATGGGTGTTTTACTCTTGAAACAGCTCTACCGAATCTTATAATTCTCAGCAGTAAAAATTAATTTACGAAGACTCCAAAAGGTAAAGTAATATATTACACATTCAATATACTTATCCCTCAATAAACTAAAATTTTTAATAGAAATTTAAGTTGCTTCACAAAAAAAAAAAAAAAAAAAAAAAAAAAAAAAAAAAAACACGTTCAGTTTATAGTAAAGGTATATATTTTTGTCGTACATAAAAAAAAAAAAAAAAAAAAAAAGAATTTCAGTTATGTGTTCTTAACCTTTATTTTGACACACTTATTAGACTCACACCGTCTTGTACGGAAATGAGAACTTGATCGGACTTCCAGCACCTCTTCCAGTTACGATAATATCAAAATAACGAAGCTGCATGATGACATACGTATTTTAGCAGTTAGCCAGTGATTGTCAGACGCAGGGAGATCACATCTGAAATGACATCAACATTATCTTCCTCCCGTTTCTCTCCAAGTTGTACTTTTCTATAGCCCGTTATTTAGTTCCAAAGTCACTCACTCGTGGGGACGAAATAAGACACATGTCAAATTACTGGATGTATTAACTCACAAGAAAGCCAACAATGGGGGAAACGCATCGCCGAGGAATGTATGTGGCAGCAGTAATGACACTTCCATCTAAGCTCGAGCGGAGTTATGGCTCACGTGGCTATAGAATCCAGCGATGATGAAGGATTAACGTCGTGAGGAATGGGTGATTTTCTTTTTTTGTAAGGGATCGTCCTTTTCAAACAGGAATGTGTTGGCTTACGGATATGGATTACATGTTTGATTGATAGTCGGATATTGGAGCGTAATACGTGGATTAAAAAAAGAGGTTTATTTTTCCAATTTAGAAATATACGTCTGTGTAAAATACACTTGCACAAACGCGTGATCGTTAAATATAGGATAGTAAATAAAACTTCAGTAGTTAGGGTATGCGTATGGTCAGCCCACCCTCGTACGTTTGAATAAATATTCACTATGATTAAAATCAATTCGGATCATATCGTTTTTACTGAGACAATTTTTTTCTGGGATTAGCTATTTGATGGCTAGTAAAAACTCTATTGTAAATCTTGAATTGTGTAACCATTCATGGGCTAAATCTTGCCTAGACTTTATAATGTTTTGGGTTTACTAACGTGGCTCTGCTGCACTCCACTAATTTTAATATTATTCCAAAAATTTTCACCATAGAAGTGTGTGAATTATTACCGCAGTTAATAGTAATTGATACAATTTATTTGGATTTTAAATCTATTACTATAAGCAAGGAGTATGGATTCTCGAAACTCTTTATAGTAGTAAAACATCACTTCAATATGTGTTGTTACTTTATTCGCGATAAATTTATTTGACTTGTAGTTTCTTAGAATTTCTGAATATCTTAAAATTACTGTCCCACACGGATGGGCGATTAGTTTGTCCTCCCACGTTTTAAATCAAAGACAGTAGTGGAGAAGAAGGGAAGCAGCTTCGCGAAAGTAGAAGATAGATCTCGAAAAATATTTAAAGTACCATAAATCTCGTCAAGCATATTTATGAAGGCAAAAAAACGCAAAGTTTGCAGGTGCAAGAAAACGTGCTGTTAGACACGCATTGGTGGAAAAGTTCGCCAATATGAAGGGAAAGGAGGAAAAGCCGCTTTTCGCGAAATCGATCGCTGTGACCATTGTACCCCATCTCTCTCAGCTTTTACTATCTCCTGATCCTCTTTTCGCGTTTCTGTTTTTGTTGAGCAGCTTGGCTCTACTTCGCACCTTCCAAGTCTTTTTTTTTTTTTTTTTTTTTTTTTTTTTTTTTTTTTTTTTTTTTTTTTTTTCAATTGAAATTAAAACAGATGAGCTGCACTGGAATTCATAAAGAAACTTAACAGTCGTCATTGTCCTTTGGAATTAACGAGTTTACAGTTTGATGGGCCAAGAGATTAATTGAAGTTTCCAACTCAATTACCATCGCCCTACTTTAAATAAATCGATACTGATTGTTCTCCATTTTATTATTTTTATTATATTGTCTCGGAATTATTTATTTAAGTGCCTCTAAGCAAGTTTTGGATTATAAAATCGTCATAGCTGTTGATCTCTTATTATATTTCCATGAAAATAGGAAAATAGGATAAAGTCTTTATGCACAAAATAATTTTGAAATAATCGAATTCACGCAAAGGACGAACTTTCTCAATGGCATATCAATAAAAAGTCACCCAAGACACAATTTCCATGAAAATGAGCAAAAATAAAATAACTTAAAATTAATCACAAGAGAGAGAGAAAAAAAAATGATAGCTAAAAGTATTGCAATCACAAGAAGACAAAATAAATCGAGAGCAGCCGATAAGCGAGAGAGTCATAGTGGAGACATTTTTTTCCGGGGGGATGAAGCACAAAAGTCGTGGAGGTAAGAAGCACACGTGGATTCTCATCCCATAGATTGTGGGGAAAAAGAAGAATCGGTCGTTGCCACAGTGATCTTCTGTTTCTACAGAAGAAGATGGAGATTCCTCCCTCCCGTTTGCTTCCAAACGATATCATCGCCGAATAACTAAACCCCTTTTTCCTTCTAATGTTTGCTCAACCGAAGAAGAAATAAGAAAAAGTCTCGTCAATCGACGAAGCCACAGAAAGTATAACATAGTGGCAGAGGCAGCTGGTACTTTGGTAGGGAATATATACTTGAAGAAAGAAGTTCAGTCGAAAAGTTGCGCTACCTAAACTTGGTGTCTGTGCACCTCTCAGGGTATCCATTTATGTTTGTATGGGCGTGTGTTAACGCTCCAAGGATCTTTGATGGCTTCACGACACGAGATCTCAGTTTGCTAATTGGAACACTTACATCGAAAAGCCAAGAAGAAGAAGTATTGGAGTTTCTTTCTCTTGTTCATATTAATTACTTGGAACACAAATTATAAGTTGTAAATAGTTGCACATATTATGTGTGATATATAGATTTTCAAAAAAGGATGGAAAAAGATCAACGAACATCGTTTTTAATTGATCAAATAAATATTTTAAGATGATATAATTTTTTATTGATCATTTAAAGGAAAAAAAAAAAATATTCACGAAATTTTTTAAATTTTAGAAAAACACAACTTTTTGTACAGAAAATGAAAAATTTCTTGCTCTGAAGACAAATGAATACTAATCATGTGTTATTTATACCATAGCTTAGTCTTTATATAATTTAAGATGATTTTTGTACTTATAACAGTATTTAAAAAGGTAAGAAAAGTAAAGCAGCAACGAGAAAGGAGCATAAAAAAAAATAGCTTGGCTCAGTATGACGACGACTCCATTGATTTTATTGGCTGTACGTGGGTATACACATATTTTTTGTATCTGTAATGTTCAATACGCCGTTTTTAAACGAAGATAAAAGAAGAAAAAAAGGATAGTCTGAAGGCACGCGACGACAGAAAAGCAGAGGATATCGAAAAGTAGATTGTAAGGACATCACAATGAAAGTTAGGAGTGAAATCAGCGGAGCAACTCGGTAAAGGGAAGGAAAGGGGAAGTAACACAACACAGCTGGGGAAAAAAGAATGGGAAGGAAAGAGAGAGAGAGAATTTACCTTTTCGTAAAGGAGTTACATGGAAATGAATGAAAAGTCACGAAAGAGAACCAACAGCAGAAGAGGGACATGGATCGATGCTCGGGAATGCGGATACAGAAGGTGGGGAGGCGTATGTGGTGGCACCTCCGTTGGCCCAATGCCAGATGTGTGCCTATGTGCCCCTTCTCACCCCCACATCATCTGCTTATCGCATATCTATGTGGAACACCTGCCACGAGGCAGTGCGCATTTGACGTCCCACACCATCTTCCGAGGGTCCCGCGCTCGATTTGTGCCATCGACCAAACTATTTATTTGCCTCCAAATGTTTATAATCCTTAGGGGCTCAAAATATCGCGAGCCAAATTAATCGTAGTTCAAGGAGTTTCCTTCCAAGAGGAGAAGATACGACAAACCTGCCGTTGACACTTGCAGCCATTACGAGAAAGGAGCCATTACCGAAGTGGTAACGTGTAATGTGGAAGCACCTGTTCCTCGAGATCTGTACCTTTTGCGCCGCCCAACTACCTATCACATCGTCCCAAGGACCAAGAACTTGAAAGTTACCAAGATCAGACGAGATCAACTGGATAAATAAAGTGTAACTTCCCAACAACTTGACCATCTTCGTAATTTTATATTTAAGTGATATACGCCATGTATGAGTGAAAATCATTTCCAATTATTTCAGTGGACTGAGCCGTTGATATCATCAAGATCTGCATAACATAGGAGCTGGAAGGGATTGGGGTTGGGGGAGTTGGTGGATTATCCGAAAAGCACAGAGGCTGGACCAAATACCGAATTGGAATTGGAGTTTCCAAAACTTCCGTCGATAATCCAATAAAATCTCTTCTCTCTTTTTCCGAGGACATTTCAAAGTTGATTATTCACAATCCACGGATCAGTGACACCGGATTTTTAGCCATTTTAAATTCATTGAATTTCGATCCATGTCCTTGTACCTGAACATGTATACCCACAACCAGACTCGAAAAAGCTTTGCCACAAATCTAGTCGGTGATCCAAAACCCAATGGTTGTATCGTATTGTTGAACTCAGATTGAAAAAAACGAAATACTGCAGAGTTCATTTATAGTAAATCCAATTTTTACTAGAGAAAAATAGGAGGAGACGTGAATGTAGAAGTGCATAAGATATTCTTTAGAGTAATTTCTATGTCCCAGAATAGGAGTTAAGTACGTACACATTCGGGAATAGTACACGAGTCTCGCATGTCCAGCGTAACATGGACTGTCCTACTCTTCCTCTTCCGCTATGCTTCCATCACATACCATCGACGCATTTGATAAGAGGAAGCCATCGATCGACGTACAGATGGAGTATTTCGAGGACAAGTCTCTCTTCTCTGGTGCTTTAGGTACTCTCTAGGGGGACATAGTATCCCGGAGCCCCTAATGAGCTTACCAGTAGAGATTCCTTCAGTCCTGAGATATTTTGGATTTTGAAATTCTCCACGATAACGGCAACGTCGACTGAGATGATTGAAACTCACTGTATACTACGGGACGAATGTGAGTAGACGTTCAGAAATCAATGAGCAATTGTATCCCATTCCACTGGTTGATTCTATACTTTTTTCTATTAACTTTATTCTTGAAAGCTGTATTTGCAACCATGCCAGTTTTGTCTTCAAATAGTTGATACTTATATAAATATATTTTTTAATTTTATTTACTGTACTTCATGAAACAAATCGCACCTTGTTTTGAATGCCTTATAATATTCTGCGGAAATGATGATGTAGCTCCAATCTAAACTTAATTGTTAAATAGCTCGTAAAACACTTCGAAAAAACACTATTTTTTCGAAAGTATAATTTCTGCAGAGCAGATCATTAATCTCAAAAATAAACCTTTTTTCCAAACATTACCGAAAAATTCTAAGAGGCTGAGAAAACAGCAAGTTAGATCGAAAATAACCCACAGACTCAAGGGATACTAGGAAAAAAATTCTCCACTCCTTAAACGAGAAGTTCTTTTCATATCAATGCGAGGCAATCCTCAACTATCGCATTATTTCCGCTTCTTATCTCCCTCCTCTTCTTTTTACGTCGATCGATTGGAAAAACAACAGAGAAGAAAGGGAATAAAAACGACAGGCAAAGACGATCCTCTTATTCTTCTGCCGAGCAGATTATTTCCTCGGATTTTCCGAAACGTCGACGCGGCTTATGGATGATCGCGGCGACAGAGTCCCCCCGGAAAGTTAATTAAGCCCACCTCGCCAATAAACTTCGTAACCGGCCGTGGCACCATCGCCGTAGCGATCGAATGGGCCACTCTTTTCTTCCATTCGAGAGAAAAGTTTTCCAACTCCTCCTTTTGTTCGTCCCAGCCGCGTCTTCCTCCTTTGGCTCCACAGAATTTAGCTGGATAATTTTTTGCATCTCTAATTAGCTGCCCCCATTGTGCGCTCCTATATTACAACATGAATATGCACCACCAGTTCATGGAACGTCCCTTTTCTGTATAGTAATTTTGTAAACGCTTAGAGGAAGAGCTACTATCTCCACGAGCTCGACCATACGATTGTGGAGGAGCGACAGTAGAGGCATAAATTATTGCCACAGCAAAGCGTCTTTTCCCTCGTGCCTTTGAGGGAGTCCCGATCGATGGACTGAGTAAACCTTGTCCTGCGAAATGTTTACTTGGGCAACTCTTCGGGAAGTTCCCGACCCTCGACTGTCCTCTTGTACTCACTACAGGCCAGACCAGCTCCACTTTCCGGTACAAATGTTTGGGTTAAAGATATTCCAAGTAATTTGGCCTAATGTGATTGTTTTTTACAAGTTTTATTTAAAAACAAATTATTTAATAATTTTTTTTGTTTTTTACACATAACATTTTCAACTTTGAAAAACAACTGCATAAAATTTTTTGTTTTTTTAATACTGTAATCGCATTTGTATTTTTAATTATTTTCATGAAAAAAACCAATTTTTTTACCGGAGATTCACTGCAACTTTTTACTTTTTTTTTTTTACTTTTAATTGTTTTTGGAAACAGCGTCCAATGGTGTTACTATCATATTTTGTATTTATTTGAAAAACAAAACAACGTTTTGGCCGTTTAGACAACGTTCCAGCCATCATCAGGTACAAAAATCTCTGACTTCTACGAAAGGGATGTAAAGTCGTAATGTTTTTTTCTTTTTCTAGAGAATTTTTTTTCTTTCTTATGCTATGTCACACGATTTGACCTCTAATTTGCATGCTTCAATACAGAATCATGCTAGAATTCAATTTTTAAATTTTTATTCATGATTTAAAAATGATTCACGATTCAAATTAAAAAAGCCCGGTTAGTATATACGTGAAAGGGATACAAAAAGTATAAACGGACGGTGCATTAAAAAAACTTTTCAAAAATACTTCATTTGCGAAAAACGCACTTGCAAAGCTTGATTTTCTCATGGAATATAAAAAAAAAAAAAAAAAAAAAAAAAAAAAGCACATAAATCTCGAAATGTAAAACGCGTGGACGCCGTGTACTATACATACGCGTGGGAGTCAGAGTGGGTACACACAAAAGGTGTACCATAATTTTTCATTCTGTACTTGAGATACGGTCTATGTGCGCGACAATTTATCACACAGCTTTGCCTCAGCGAGGGCACGAACATGCAAAATTTGAAAAAAAAAAAAAAAAAAAAAAAAAATTAAGAGAGAGAAAATTGCGGCCAAAATCAACTCCAGGTCGTCGACATGCGATACGACCAGAGAATTGTGGTTCACACGCCAAAGGCCACTTGCGTTGGTATATTGCACGTATACATATCACAGTGGTATAGATCGTCAGGAGGGTCAGGGAGTGAGAGCAAACGTGTGTAGTATCGACCGACTCGGGTATGGGGAAAAGGGGCCCATCTTACGACCTCAACAATTATCTTTTCTCTTGATTCCCTACCCGCAATTATCCCCTCGACCCCACACCTGTAACTATTTTTTTTTTTCTTGTTACGTGTGGTAACTCGGGGAAATATTAATTTTTCATAATTCCACCATCACAGCCGGCAAACATAATCGGCCGATCGTGACTCTTTGGTGTATTAACATATTAAACCAACAATTAATCAATGTTCCTTTTCCCGATAGCAAAAACACGGGGGGTCCATTAAAAAGTCGTTCAACCTTTTGAAACAAAAAGTTTTTTCTTATGCTCCCAGTGCATTATTTGGAGTATGTAGTTTTATTTTCAAATGTCACGGAAAATCTTGCTGGGAACAAAAATGCCAGACAAGAGATGATGAATATGTAACGCGCGATTTATGCCAAGAAAACGGTAACCCGTGACTCTTTGTTTTATTTTTTTTATTTCTCTCCGAAAGCTGCATCCTCATTTTGACTTGTCGGTGTCCTTTTTCAAAACAGTACACTTGCCTTTAACATAAATTATATTCTGTTTAATTTCTCATAAACTAATTTTAAAAAATCTACTAATTTAATAGTGTAAGTGGAGTTCTTATGTTAATGAAATCATTTCTATATAAAAGTCTAGCGAGATTATTTATAGTAATGAGACAAACTCAAAGTAATATTCAAAATATTTTGGTGTTTAACTATCATTTACATCATTTCAGTTGGAATCTGCAGTATTCATGAGCTAGTTACTGTACACGTAATTGCTTCTCAATCATTAGGAGTAATTAAAATAATTTCAAATAGTCTAAGCATTAGGTATTTACATTTTTACCTAAAATATATACATAGGTAGTGAGGTAGAAATATATTTTGTACCATACACGTGGTTTTACTAGTTTTTGTCAGTTTCAATTGTCTTTAAAACGATGCATCTTTTTTGTTTCCACTGATTTCGTTCGTCTCTTCAATTGACCCTAGGCTTATAGGATTATTGTCTCCCGTGTACGTTAGTAGCACAAATAGTTAATTGTATTTTGAAATTCAAAACCATTTTAGCTAGGCATTACTTAAAATTTTTTTTCCTCCGTCATATTTGCAAGTAATTTTTCTGGACTACTCTTTTCTTTGAACATTACAAAACGGGGTTTGGAGAATTCTTGGTTTCACGTACTGATACGCATACACACACTTAAGTCCAAAAGAACACACACTGAGAGAAATAAAAGATAAAAATCATTCAAGAATTCCATAAAACCTTACTGTTTAGCAAAAAAAAAAACCGATGATGCTTGTCATCTATGGAACAGTAACTCGAACAAAAGTAACTTTTCTGCCTCGGCGAAGCCGATAAAACACTGACACCCAAAACATAGGCTACACGAGTATAATATGTAGGAGCGGAAAAAAAAAAAAAAAAAAAAAAAACTGAACTGAAGGGTCGCGTATGCTTTGTTCGCAGGAGGAGTGCGCGTCGATGCTGCAGGGCCTGAGCGACAAGATAAACAACCGGCACCACGAGGTCTACACCCACCCGCTGCTCTCGATCTTCAAGATGGCCGAGGTCGAGATCAAACTGCCCCGTGCGAGCTCGGCAACGTCTTCCGGCGCGAGTCCACTGCTCTTTGGTCTCCTGCTCCTCATCCTCGTGCGGAGCCCAACCTTGTCCTCGTGACCACACGGTTCCAACCAGTGTCCAGGTATAGGTATCATTGCAGGGTCCTTGGGGCTGTGACTGCCATTGTCACTGCCGTCATTTATCCACCTGCAATGGCCACCACTCGAGGCCTCCTACGGCTTTTGTACATACGTTAAGGCTTTTAAATATATATACATACGACGTGCAGATACGTAAATAAGTACTGTCACACCGTACATATACATATCATGTACCATTACTGTATACATATACGATACATACATATTATAAATATCCTCAGGAGGATGATGGAGCCTCGCGACCTATAACTATGTTTGTAAATAAATTTGTATGCTTTGTAGTGGATGGTTGGTAAAAAATCGCTGTTGGAGGTACGGGGAGAGACCGATTCTAGGGTATAGGTGTAAGATATTCGTGTGTAGGTGACAAGCACAACCCACAACACCGTTATTTCGAAAGTTTAAGTTTTTTTTTTTTTTTTTTCATTAAAATCCTATGATTAAAAATGTTTTCCTTTAGATCAGAGTAAAATGTTGTTTTAGTAGCAATTGGCTGTTAGTAGGATGAGTGTACAAGCAAAACAAAATAATTAACAGAAGAAATGGTGTGTGAGTCAGGTATGACTCTCAAGGTCTATAATAACATGAGATGCGACTGTAAAATTGTCAGATACATACAAAGTTTGGACTTGAGCAGAAACATGTTGTGCACAATTAAACGTTAACGGTAGTAATATTTACCGTGAATTCCCTAAATTTTGTAAATTATATGAGATTTAAAGCCTTTGGATACAATGTCGAACAATTAATCGTTAAATTTGATTTTGTAACAATAGACGAATTCCGAGACAGTCGTGTTATAATGGCTGTTAGAGGCACCGTAATTTGTAGAGCCCAGAAGTGCGAGATGACAAACGTGAGGACTTTCGTGAGTATAGTTGGCTCCGAGGTGATAGTTGGACCAAACGGAAAACCTTTTGTCCGGTGAAGTGGCACTTGTTTTCCGAATTTATTTCGTATACATCGAATGAACTCACACGAGCGTAATGTACAATGTGCATGTAAATAATTATAGTAATATAACTTGCTTACCGTGACGTCGCTACCACGTCTCTTTGTTTTTGCATTGAGTGGTACGAGCTCAGTAATATTTGTACAGGGGTGGAGGTTGTTACGAATTGGTTTTAGTGCAATGGAACCAGAAAGCGATTGTACATACATATGTACTCATAATGTAAATACGCAAAATTAATGAAAAAAAAAAAAAAAAACACGTATTAATAAAAATATCAAGCGTTACCAAAAAGCTGAGCAAATTTTATTGATTTCGATTGCCAAAGAAAACAGAGCACGAACAATTGTTGATATGTCAAGCCCTACGATACTATTGAATAAATCAACACATTTTTTCACAATCAAAGTTTGTTTCTATTTTATGATTTTTATCGTTTTTGTTGCTTTGGATCGTTGAATTTATGATTTCATACGTGGTTGGAGTTACAAAATGTAACTTTATCGCACCAGTGCAGAAAGAACGTTCTTCATGAACTGAGCACTGTATGTAAGTATAATCAACTTTACCACGTTACTTAATTATTCAGCAGATATATGTGAACGAGATACTAAGTTACATTGGTAAGTAAATGAATCATTTTTAATATAAATAATTATTTATTTGTTTATAACAGTAAACAACATTTAACGACTTGTTTATCGAAAATGAGAACTGATTTTTAGGATTATTTGTTTATAATAACTAGCAAAAAGTACATATATGCGGTATATATTTGATCAACTAATAAGTAGATCGATGGTGCAGTACAGGCGTACTATCCAGATGACATGAATAATCAAGGGAGTGTTCAAAGTCATTTTTTTATGAGTAATTTTGGTACAAGAGTGAATTTTGTCTGATCCAAGAGAGTGGTTTGAATTTTTTCTCAAAGAGCCTACTAGTTGTCCTGCAACAGAGTCTCCACTTACCACACCAAACAGGAGCTGCTGCCTGTGGACCCTATGCAAGCTTTACGTAAGGATTTTATTTGGCATTTCATACAATTTGATTTGAGAATTTACATGCCATACAAATAAATGGTACTTTATATCTATGGTAAACTTGATGAAATCGTGTTTGGAGCTTTTATAAGTAACTCGTGCTATAAGTACCTGCTTCACTCGGTGGAAGATAACGTATTTATGGGCTTGTTCCTGTGTAATTATGACCCTAAAATCAAACTTTAATAGCTAATCTCCTGAAGTAATATACATTTTGATGCGGCCATTAAAAGAATTTTTAATTCTATCTTTAAAAAGGCAATTAAATTTATAGATAAATTTCCGGGAAGGCGAGAACGAATGGAACTAATCAAAGCGAGATTGAGCGAGGAAAATTTTTTATCTGCAAACCATACAGTTTTATAGTTCATCTAACTTTTCTCGGAACTCCACTAGAGATTGGATTGGCTGTACTTGCAGTCGCAGTGGTCGCAGTTTGAGCGAAGAATCACTGGGTCGAGGCAGTCGCATGAGTAACACGCAACGGAGTTGTAATTTACTTTGTCAAGTCGCACGGACTTTCAAGCTTTGCGTTTAAACGCTGCCTGGCTCTTTGGGATACTCGTTCAAGAATAGGACAGAAAACGCGAGAGTACAGAGAAGAGTTGGAGAGACCGCGATGTGAGCTGTCCTCGTATGTCTGACCTGACGTTGACTTGTATCACTTACGGCTTGCAGGTCAATGTGTGAATCTACTTGGCCTTTATTGCATCTCACTTCTTATTGATGATACTATATCTTGTCTTTATTCTCTTTGCCACTCATATAAGACAGTTTTTGTACAGTCATTAAAGTAAATTTTTTAAAAAACGTTTCAAACTAAAATAATAGTTTTTTTTGCCCACTTACATTCGATTTACTATGCAGGATGGTAATTTTTGCTGGAATTTCTCTATAATTTTTTTTCTTTTTTATCTCAGTGTACGTCTTTCCGCATTAATTTAACATTCTTTCTTTTGAAAGGTGGGAGGGGTACAAAAAGAGGGTTTACTACCCACATTTTATTTACTAGCAATAGACAATTAAACGAAAGATCTATGATTTCGTAAAATTTTAAAACTCAATGTAGAGTTCAGTGTTTGTATATTTTTGAACTTCATTCTTCGTACTTCTTATGTTTCACGTACTTTAAAAGGGTTTTCAATTAACGTGGGTGGACTCGCCAAGCCTGTTCCCCTACCCACTTACTCTTGTCCGTGTCTTGCACTACACTGCCCTCCACATGGCTCGTCCCTACTTTCTACTGGACTAACAACGAGTCCTTGAGTGGAAATAAGAGGGAGGGAGGGAGGGAACACCAGCGCAATTAAGTGCAATTTACTTAATGTTGTGCACCAGTGGCTGCGGCGGAGTACCTACACAACCGTCGCTCTTCCCAAGTGCTGCGGCAGTTTCTTAAGCGGCTTATTAAGGGTGTTGGGGTGCATTCGTGGGGGGCAAAGGGAAGGATTAAGGTAATTTTTATTCATACGATTCATGCAAAAAGATAATTCATGGTTCGTGTACGATGAGTATCAGTTTTAGGGTAGTAAAACGCGTAAAATAACAGTAACTCGAAGAATATTACATTAAATCTCGTAAGTGTGAAGAGAAATTCCACTAGATATATTTATTCAATGGTTCATGCTCAATATGATCATTGCTTACCTTGCGTTTCTCGTACCCATCAATCATTTACCTTGTGGCAATGTACACCCATTCATCAAAACACTCCTTTGTATCATTCATTCTACAAACACGCACATTGAATTAACAAAATAATATGGCAAGTTCAGCCAATATTGATGAATGTATAAAACTTACAAGTAAACTATTTAACTGTATCATCCTCGTAATCATAACTTATACAAAAGCCGTAAATTATAAAGTCAAATATCGATACATACAAAGTTAAGGAAAGCGATAACTCCAAATTCCCTTCAAGAAAGAGATAACTCAGATTCAGATTATGAACGTACAAGTAGTATGCGCACACTCACTGGTGGGCAAAAGTAATGAGCGAAATTCTACAGAAACTATAGCTTTGGCTCTTTACAATAACATTTCTTTTCCTCCTTCATACGACTGTAGCTTATGTAGGGGTAGTTTGAAAATAGATAAGAATACATTTTTTTACATTTTCAGGTATTTTGCTAAAATAATAAATCAGAGTTTCAAGGGGCTTGGCCTAGGTAATGTCATCACCCGGTATTGCACATATAAAGAGCGGCTTTTTCTTTGGCAGCATAAAAGTAGTTTTTTTTTTTTTTTACCTTAAATATTTCCTACTATACTCTTTTTTTGTCATTACTGCACGCAATAGATGTACCTCCACGTGCTTGTTCCATTCTCTTTTCAAAAATTTGTTCCTCTATTTCCTGCGAGAATTTATAATGATGTGCATTTTTTTATTTTACCAAGAAAAGGGAGATTATACCCAACGCCTATCTACCCTCATTTTTGCCGTGTTGCTCCCCATCAATCACTGCTTCGATAATATTGCCCTTTCGAGCAAGAGCATGTATACGAGGCTGTGCAGAATTTTTTTTTTGCTTTGCAACTATACACGTTGAACAAAGCTTTACGAAGTCTATACGCTACATAACAACTATTTTTGCGCACATTGACGTTAAAGCCCTTTGTAATAAAAAAGTAAGTTACTGTGCAATAATTTTTGATGACAAAAAATAATACCCAAAATCTTTCACGTTTTAAAAATGTAAAGCTTTCGTGTAGAACGCCATATGCTGAGATGTGAAATAAAAAAAAAAAAAAAAAAAGAATGTGTAATTTAACCGTTTCATGTCTTAACAGCCGTATAGTATGGAGAAAGGAGGCATTAAAAATAATAGGGAACAAAATAAGGGAAACAAGAATGAGTGAAGCAAAGTAAAAATTCAGGTGGAAATCTTTACGGGGTCGCTGGAATTTCATGAATTATGCGTTTCGGAGAAGAGATTCAGCACAGCACGCGATGTGGGCGGAGTTGCAGTATGCAGTGAAGGAAGAGGGATGAGAAAAAAATGAAGTGCCGCAGCAAAAACTGGAGAGTAAAGTTTTTTCCCACCAAATATAATAAATCCATGAAGATTTTAATAAGCTCTCACTTCGAGAGATTTCTTATTTCTTATTGATTGTAACTATATCTTGACAGAGCCATTGATGACACCATCATCGATTCAAGAATCACTATTCATAACAAAATTGTACTAATACTGATGATGGAAAGATTTTTGTATATTTATTTGACATGAACTGTGCGTGTATCTCAAAAATTTAGTTGAAAAAAAATGAAAATAAACTCGTCCACTAAGTCTATAATTCAACTCACTGGTCCACCTACGTATGCCCATGTACACACATTGTCACTCGCAAGGCATTCCAAGTGCACAGCACCGCATAGACAAAAGCTCCCCCTCGACTCGGGACTTTTGTAAGCATTGGCTCTTTCCTCCCCAATGTAAAAAAAAAAAAAAAAAAAAAAAAAAGAAAAAAAAACAAGACTCGTACCGCACTCGCGCGTAAATATCGTGTCGCACACTGTACCGTAAAGGGGATACTTGTAGCCCTGCCTCCTTCCATCCGTTCCTTCCTCCATTAACTTCGCCGTAATGTTAGGCAGCTCGGAGGCAAATAAAAACACGTCAAACGTGCACTAATTTCAACTCTCTAGCTTTTTTTTTTTTTTTTTTTTTTTTTTTTTTTTTTTTTTTTTCTCTTAAATGCTGGTAAGCATTTATGTTGGGGCAAAAGAGGAAGGGCTATACTTTCCCAAAGTTAAGACTCTTTTTTTCCAGAGTGTGGTACTGAAACTGAGGTAAAATATATGTGCAATGTCACGAGACGTGCGGTAATTGTGTATACTCGATTTACTTGACTCCAAGGGGGCCAGCTTTTTTATCTGTATAGTATTATTGTTTTGCTTAGCTTCGACAAAATTTACATAAATTAAGATGTAATGAGATTGTTGACATGAGTTTCTCAACATTTTCTTGTTTCAATATGAATTCTGTTAATTATTTTAATTTTCGTTAAAAAGGTCCTTGATACTTTATTTCGAAATAATGGTTTGTTTACTGTACATTATTTCAATTTTATTTGAGATTAACAAATTACACAAGACTATATAGCAGTAACATAATTGTAAAAACGATTGGTAAAAAAGGAAATCATAAAAGTCCGAGCTCAAATCAGACATAAAATCAAACGCCAATCAAGTCACCCGAGAAAATTGACATCGAAACACGGTCGCTGATAGAGTGTAGCTGACAACGTACATTTTTTTCAGAAATGTTAATTTCGAGTCTTTGATAAATATCCCACCCGTGATTGAGACACATTCAGACTTGCCTTGAGAAGTCGATGGAAGGAGCAAGAAATAAATCTTTGGTGTCGCTGAACTTTCAATCGCAGAAATCATGACCCAAATGCAGGTACATATACATTTTGATTGTTGAGAAAAGTAAAACCATTTTTTACTACACAGCGTACCGTAGTAATAACACGATAATTCGATTTGAAAAGCCAGCAAATAAGCTGGAAAACCGTCACTTCGTGTTCAAACGATTCAATTGTCCAGATTAAACCCAAACAAGTGCGGATAATGTATCGGATGTATTTCAATGATTTATCGCAATGAAATGAGGCGTCTGTTGCACGATAAAAGTGACGTAGATAGTGAAATCGGTAACGAGCTCATTATAAGCGAGTTAATTCGGTCGATTCAACGAGTAAACGAGAACAAAGGGGCGGCTGAGTCATGGATTTAAATAAACAACCACGCGCCCCTTTGTTCTCGTTAGGAACGATGCAGCTCTTTGGCTCGGCGTTCTTTCCGAAAAACTCGCTCTCGCTCCGTCTGCTTTATAAATGCATCTCTTTTTTGTTTGCCTGTCAGCCGTGTATAATCGTCTGTTGCTCTTTGCCGAGATCTCCCCTCCTCTTTGATGGTGGTTTAAAGTCACGAGCTCAAACTATACCCGTGGCAGTGGAGTCGACGGATTCCTGTCACGATGCACCTTTTTTCTCGTTGCTCCCTTTTGTTTTACTGCATACTCGAGCTCAAAGATTCTCTTTATTTTTTTACGTTATTCTTTTTTCTCGCTCGCAGTATTTTAAAGCGCTTTGGCATCTATTGATGGGAAGGGGGTCTTGAGCAAAACATTAGCAAGATAATTGTTTTTTTCAAAACTTTTTCCGCTCAAGTTCAGTGCAAATACGTGAGGTGATCAGTCAGATATTCATTGATTTCTAATTATGAGTAAAGAGATTTTTTATTTTATTTTCGGAAAAAATAATGAATACTAGGTAATAGAAAGTGCTTTTTTTTTCATCCCTATCACTAATGTTATGTTCGATATAATCTTAATATTCTTTTTATAAATGTTATTCGACACAAACCAATAATATCTAATTAGAATACTATTTTTCTGTCACATAATAGTTTAATTTTTGAAAAGCAAAAAATACACAATAAAGTTTGAGATGACCATGGTTCGTTGCTATCTCATACAAAATGTAAAAAAAAAATATATTAAAGATTAATACGATGAAGTCGTCCCATCAACGAAGATGTTTCACTTTTCTTTAAATTAAAAATAAAAAATCCTACATTATTAGAATTTCAATTTGATAATACGGCGAGGATCAAAAATTGTATTCGAAACTCAAAGGTAATGAAGACTTGTTGATGAAATCATCGAAAAATACAACAACAAATCCAGCAATAAATTGACCAAAAATTTTAATCGATGTTGGACACAACTGAATGCCACCAACATGTCCTGCATAAATTACACGGAGCAATGGATTCTCCTCTCGATCCTGATTGTCATGGATTCCACGGGTTTCAAAATCTTAAGTTTCATGTCCCAGATTGGAAGCGCTTGGAAAATAAAGCAGAGTTAGCAGGGCAATTGTGGCAGAAACGTAAACTGGAAAAACGCACACACAATGGCTCACCACCTAATTAGTCGTCGACGGCGGCTGTGCGTTGCATATTTCACGGGATACGTTTCTAGAGCAGCCAAACCAGATAAACTAACGGCGGTGTTGTCTCTTAAGTCTCCATCACTGAGCTGGATGTGTGCGTTGTACATAAAAGTAAAACGTCCTTGTACCAAGTGTCTACATTGGGGCACCGTCGCGTGGACAAACTTTCAAGCCACTTGTTTTCTTTTCGGTAACCCCCCATTCGTAATTCTCGTCCTTGCACAGCTCCGATGGGCGGGAATTATGAAGTTTAATCCGCGCCGTCGCGCTGTTGATTTTTCGCCGCCTAATGTCTGGCTGCCTGTTTTCCCAAGTCACGACCACTTGAACTCCCCGGAGATTTGTTTGTGCAAGTACATTGTATACTCCGTGCGTACATTATGACAAACCTGATCTCTTGAATTTACGTGTAATATGCTCGTGGTACTCGGTGAATTTACTGGATGGATGGTATATTATTTCGAGATTTTACATCCACACGCAGAGCGAGAAGAGAGGACCAGAATATATGGGTATCGAAGGGATTGTCCTTGGGCACGCGTGTGACTGGGAATCCTCACTACATGTACACGTACAATGGTTCGTCCAATATTTCGTGAGAAAGGGACTGTGTCTGAAGTCACTTTGGACGCATTACTGATTACTCGATCGAATTTGGAGTCGTTGAATCTTTTTTTTTTAGTTATAAAAACGAGAATCCTGTTTTTTTGTAATAAATTCAACTTATTTTGAGGCCAGTAATTTATATTTTATTTACTTGCAACTATGGTGCTACAAACTCATGAGTAACGTCTCATAAACACTTTGTGCAAATTTTCTCGTTCGGAAAAAAAACACCTGTTTCTTGGTTGTGCAAGTATTATACATTTTATTGAACCCGTACAGCCGTATAGCTCTGAAATTATGTTGTCAATAGCTCAAACAGCTCTATTTGCTCCCTGTGCGTCATTCATCCCTGCCAGTAAATCGAACGACGTTTCCGCACTTTGCACGAGCAGCCAGTGGGTATAATCTAGGTACGCTCGTAAAGAGAGTGACCACAATTATTATAACTTTCTTGATGCTTATTCACTCAAGAGGGACACTGATACGCTGCGGTTTCTACGAGACATAAGTGATGCTTTTGGTATTGAGTCGCTGATTGAAGCAACGAGTTTTGACTTGTCTTTGTGATCGATTTGATAATAATTTAATAAATTTGCATTTTTTATTTATAAACAGCCTCCTTGAACGGATTTTCAAAAAGGAGTGGTACTTTTAAAGGAAAATGAAATAGGGAGAGGTCTCAAATAAAGCAAGAGAAAGGGAAGAAGATTTAATGAAAATTACCAGCTTTTGCGAGAAGCGCGTGTCTCTAAGTGTGTATACATTGTTGAGGGAAAGGAAAATTTAGAAGAAAAATCGGAGGAGTTGGAATGATTAATGTCACCGAGAAATATGGAAAAAGGGGACCCCTATTTTCTCTTTTTTTTCAGGAGTAGATGAAAAAGTGGTCGGTAGCAGCCGATGAAGAAGCGGTCCAAGATAGCCGCGCTAATTAAGAAGAAGTGCTTCAATCTGAGGGAAGAAAAAGGTCAGCCTCTCCTCTCTCGGGCCAAGAAAATAGCACCTCGAGAGTAGCGGAGTAAAATATGCACGGTGCATTAGATGTTATTGATATCCTCACAATCTTAAAAAGTTATTATTCTGGTGGACTAGTTCAGTCATGTTCTTTGTATTATATAGTAAAAATTTAATTTAATAGTCCTATTTTTGATGAAAACAGAACTTAAGAAAATTTTATTAAAATAGTATCTCTAGAAAATCAAATCGTATCGATACACTTTGATTTTTACCAAAGTTTTGGATTTGGTGAAATTTTTTATACACGAAATATTATATACGTACAGACGTTTTCGCATGATCAGGCATGACAAAATACTTTATTACCAAAATGGATTCCAGGACTCGGTAATGTGTTTCTGTGTGTATGCGATGTTTGGAGCATTGATCTGCCGGTCATGCGCGTAAGTATGTACATGTTATACCTATATGTACACTGTTATTGCGGACAAGCCAGTGATAATGTAATAGTGGCAATGGTGATAGTAACAAGGTTTGGTTCGGGAAACAATGACCCTCAAGTGCGACGACCCTTTCTTGTACTCCACACGTTTTTTAAGAGTTTTAAATAAAAAAAAAAAACAAGTGCTTATGAAAAAAAGCAAACAGACGGTCTTGTGGGATGACACAAATCCATCAAAAGTATAATATTTTTAATCAAAGAATTATCCAGAAAAGTAAAATTAAAAGCAGAATCGAGTTTGGAATTTTACATCGCTAATGGTGTGTTCAACTGTGCTATGCAACGGTGTTGCATGACAAAAGACGTATTTATTTCCTACATTTAGCTATATACAGCTTCATGTTGGCAGCTGACAAATAATTTTTTTTTTCTTCTTTTATGTTACGTGATACCAAATAATGTCAAAACAAAAATAGCAACTCACCCATGCAAACACGGTGTAACAAAACGAAGGTGACGCCCAGAGTAGTCGTGCGTGACAGACGTAAGTCGTCGAGGTGAAAATAGAGGGTCAACGTGCGAGTGAGCCTCAATAATTCAGAGTCGTCCACGTGACTCGGTCGATCGACTAGCTGATTCAATTTCACCAAAAGTACCTCATAATTCGTTTCAACTGCCTTTGCTTTTTAGATGCAGATGAGTTTTTGTGAATAATTCCACAAAAAAATCCTATTTAGACATTCCTGAAAAAAAAATTTTTTTTTTAATGCTCATCTTTGAAATATTAAGAGGCGTATGTAAAAACTCACCAGCATATAGATCATGAAACATTTAATACGCATTTTTAGCAATATCATTCTACAATATTACTTATTGAAGGGGACAATTAGTAAGAAGGTACGTCAAGATTCAATATGAAGTGTCTTACAGTATTAGTTATAACTAGGCGTGTATGCCTCAAACGTGTACTCAATATTATCTAAAGGAGATGACTTACTAATCTCATTGGTATGATTCGTTTGTAATATCAATATTAGTTTATAATATTTTGTAACGGTAATATAATCAACATGAAGAGCGCGCGGTGGCTCGGTCGGCTAGGTCGTGGATTGGCACGCGGGAGACCGTGGTTCAATTCCCGGCCAGTGCGACTTTTACGGGCAAAGTACCTCTGTGTCTTTCACATGTGCTTTTTCACCACGCAATGCTCCTCGAGGAGGGTTTAGGCGACCTTCTCGCAGCAAATTTGCCTAATTCTCCCTACCCCCCTCCCAGTGATGGGAGGCCTCCCATCCCTTTCCTTGTCCCTTTCCCAAGTGCTAAGTGCCCATAGTAGTGCCCTTATTAAAAAGGAGCCGGACGTAGAGCACTATAATATAAAAAAAAAAAAAAAAAAAAAAAAAAAAATAATCAACATGATTATACTACTGTACACGTCTGACCATACTAGCCTTATTCTACTTGCTGCTAATTTCTGATTTATCTAGTTGGACATGATAATAATAATAATAATAATAATAATGATAATCTGCATTATTTAATAATAAAAGGATAATTTACAGTGCTTTCTCAGGTTAATACTTGTGTTGTCCAATCCAAAACATTATTTAGTCATTATAGAACGGTGGTACAGTTTACATACGGTACTTTCTTACTTATGTCTCTCTCTCTCTCTCTCTTTCTTGGTATATCGTGGTATATTGAATCTGTCGTCGAAGCTTTAACTTTTAAAAAGCTTGATGAAAACGTAGCCTGTAATATTTCCAACAAGAGCTACAATCTTCAGAAAATTAATCCTTCCTTAAGTAAACGTAAGCAGCTTTTGCTATCACTACCGTTTCTTCATTCTCATAATTCTCAACTTCTTCCTCTTGAGTTTACAAGTGATCTAATGTTACTATTACATCGTTTTATCTTAAGAGCGTACTTCCTCTCTTGGTAAATTTTTAATTATCAAAAATAATTTTCTGCAAGCTCCTTTTATAATTATCCTCTCCAATCGATGATTGGGGTTGAAGTTCGGCAAACGATAGGTTTTGTGATTAATTTTTTGGTTTATAATTATGTGGATAGAAGCATTAAGAAATAATTTAATGTGCATACAACTACCTAGTGATAAAAACAAAGTCCAATTTGGCATTAATTTAATGTCGAATGTGTTTAGAACGAGACGACCAAAAGAGACACGGACAGCAGGTAAAGAGTAAATAGAACTACGGGACGAGGGTCGAAGAAAAAAAAAAGATATGGGGGAGACGTGGAAAAAGGAAAATCAATACCGTTGGCGAAGAATCGAATGTTCTGCTTCATCAGCAGCGATAATTGTCTCCGGCAATGGCTCGCCGAGGCGAAAGGCCACCAAAGTCCATTAAAAACGTTAACAGAAAAACTCTGTCCCTCCACCACCTGCTCAATTATATACTACCTTTATCCACATCTTGTTATTCTCACGGAGAATCAGGTTCCGTTGTATTGAAAAAAAAAAAAAAAAAAAAAATCAAAGTAGGAGATGAAAAAGGAGTTGCAGACGCAAAGTCCTCGTTAAGGGAAACCCACTCGACGCTCGATAAGTTTTACGGCGCCTTTTTATTCCCGTCGACTGTGGAGGGGGAGGATATTTCTCTTTCGAGAAAAAGAAGAAGCGACGCCGGCAATTATTTCGACTGTGAGAGACGCGCTATAATTGCAGGAGATTAAAATTATCCCCAGCATCCCTTGTCCATGGCTCTGAGCGCAAATCTCCCTCCAACGGAGTATCCTTTAAGACGGAGCTTTTCCCTCCACCCCCTGCCCCTTGGACTCGCTTTTTCCCTTTGTAATAAGTCGAGGGCGCAGTTGGAGCCTCGACCGAATCGTATTAAACGTTATTAACCCATTTTTCACGAGCCACTGGAATCGGTGTGCAAAGACGTCTTTCTCGTCCTGTGTGGACTTGTATGGATGTAAATAGTCACCCTTGGGCTGTGCACCCACTTTGATCAATGTCGGAGGAATCGCGGCAAAATCTTGTATCCACCAAATGAGAGATATGAGAATGCGAAATTGTTAATCTGGCCCCTTCTTTTCCTTTTCCATAAATTTACTTTTTCCCGTATGTTCAGGTCTAGCAATCAGATTTTCTTAAATATAGCAGGAAAAGTCAACGATCTGTACTAACCATTCATCAGCAGCAACATTTTTTTCACAAAATTTAAAAGCATTCGACGTTTGTACAATTTGTTCTACGTTAAAATGCACACTTAACACATGCGCATGAGATACTCTATCTTCACATGGATACATACGCGTTGCGTAGGTAGGAGTGTACTTGCAGGCGGGAAAAGCGGATGGAGGTTGAGGGGACGAGCAACAGTTGGTCGAGAGAACAGGTCCCGCAGGATAACGAGAGCCCCGTTAGATTTTCGGATTCACACTAAAGCCCTGCCTCCCTCGAAGTCCTTCGAACCGCTCCAAGGAAAATTTGATTTTCTCCTTCCTCATACCGTCGCCATGCAGTGAGTAAAAGGGCATTTCCACGGGAAACTAAAATCAGCATCAGTAACGTTATCAATGTCCAAGTAGTTTCAACTTGTCAATAATTTTAAACTCTATTGAACTTCTTACGGAGTCATTTGGAGATACTTGGAGACATATTCATATATTTACTTCGCTTATGAAAATTTAACCACAGTGTTCCTATGTATATGTCTCCAAGTCTCCCCGAGAATGTAGCGTGAACAAATCTAGTGGTACCTTAGTGTGGATAGCAATAAAACAATAAAAATGCATGTTGCCTGGAGTCCTGGTAGATTTCTGTTGTCTTGGTGGATTTTATCAGCTGAGATTTTCTTGCCACGATCAATAAATACATGTTAAAAATCTTTAGTAGATCCAAGAAAGTAAAGTAATGCAGTTGTTGTTCCGGCAATTATCAAAAGTCCGTAAATTTTACCACAAATACTTGATCTTCCTTCTTCTTTGCGTCACTAGTTACACTGGCTAATTGCAAGTGTGGCTAGACTACAGCAGCAGGGCCGTCACAAAAAAAAAAAAAAGAAAAAAAAAAGGAGAACGAGAAAGCGCTGCCGGTGCTTTTCTGGTCGTTACGCGCGAGACAAACATTTCTCTCACTAACGAACCGTCCAACCATTTCGTTCTATACTAGATGTTCGATCGTTTATTTCTTTATCCTTATTTGGGACATTGTCATTTTTTGGCTCATTTCGTCATTTATGAGATTTCATTTCGATATCTTGTTGAAAAAAAAAAAACTGAAGTATAATCACCATAACTTTTCGAAGTTGATGGTGTGAACGTGGGAGAAGGAAAAAAGTAGTGCTGCCGAGTCATAAGCGTCAGCCTATGCCCAAGTGGTGCAGACAGTAGTGCACCACCACTTGTATATATATAGGTACCGTTAGAGGGGCCTACCCATCAATCTTTCATCTCAGAGTGGCGCATCGTCGTGGTACACCGACTCGAGAGTTTGGAGGGGTTGGAATGGGATCCAAACTGAAGAAGGAGAGGCGCGTGCGAAGAGGAAAGGCAATGCGGGAAGAGGCCAAAAAGACCCTTTCGCGGCGTGGCAGTGGAAGAAAGGGCACGTCGTAAGCGATTATTTTATCGTGCCCCGGCGATCTGCCAAATACCACGTACCTACTCGGCTATGGTAGCATTAGACTATAGTAACAGCGTCCCTTTATTTATCGACAGCCCATACGTGCAAAGCTCCACTTTCCTCCTCTTACCTTTTCTTTCTTTTTTTCCTTTTTATTTTCCCAAAGCCGAAGGTGCACCGAAAATATTCCTCGGAAATTTTCGGCCCACAATACCCCGCTTCACCCGAGATAGCTTCGATCTGCAAATGGAAGATCTTATCTGCGGCTTATGGTTATACTCCCGTATCCTCTTATCTGCTTTTCTTTTCTTCTTTTTGTTTTTTAAAGTATAGTCTTTAGATAGGACGACCCCTTTTGCGCTCGAGTATCGCCCTATTTTTCCGCGGAGAATCGGATGTTCCTAGATTACCCCAGTTTCGATACGACTATCATATACTACCCATCAGCGAGAGTAGACTGTATACCCTTACGTGCATGATTACCTCGAGTATGGCCAAAAAATGCTTCGAGGAGAGCAAGAAAAAAGTAAAATCACATTTGGCTTTTGCTTCGTTTACACGCCCAACACATGTGTAAATAAAAAGCGTGGAGTTGTACCGCAAAAAAAGGAGCTAAAGAGAGAAACAAAGGCTTGATCAAAAGCAAGTTACCGTACACATCTTCCCTTGCATCATTGCGGCTTTACCTTCGCTACTTACGGCGTCAAGAAAAAATAAAAAAAGGTAAAAAGTGTGACGAGCGAGTGCTTACATTATAGTAGTGAAGGAATATATCAGTAGTAAATATAGAGTTTGTTCACGAGATGGTGTGTAATCAACTGCGCGCGTCGTGCAATTTGTCCTTATGCAAAAGTACGAGAACAGTTGAGGGTTTTGCTTGATGGTTGGAGCCGGGAGTTTGACTGAATTATTACAACTAGAGCTTCGCGTTTGAAATTCAAAGGATCAGCTTTTTTGCTTAAAGTTTGATTATCATTGGACCAACTTGAAGATGCTACTCAGTCACACCTGTGTTGTAATTTAGTTTATTTTACCATTGCACTTCATTACTCCTGGAATTCTTCTTGTTGGTATGTTACAAACTGTTGTTGCATCGAGACTTTGGAAGAAAATAATTTTTCTACGTTTCCTCTGAGTAAGAATAAATTACACTTTCAAATTAAACGCTGCAAGCAGCTTGTAAGTACAGGATGCAAAGTAGCATCTGTGCCGTATATTTTTCCCGCCCCCGTGGAGCAGAGCAAAAACCATCCGAGTCACGCTCCCATTGTTTGCTTTGCAATGGGATATCCCGTCTTGTTTTTCCATCCTTTGAAAGGCCCAAAAGATTCTCGCCTCGCCTGCAAATCCCTCGGAGCAACGTAATCCTTAATTAATCGCCCGGCGCGTGCGACCCGCCTCGTCTCCTTCTCCGGCCCCTCGCAGCTTTCAGCGGAGCTCATGGTGCATTTGTTTAGAATATTAACCTGGTAAGTACGGCGTGGGAGCTTCCACTTAATTAAGCTCGACGCCACGGGTCACCGACTAATGGCACGGCCAAGAAGAGCACGGAAATTCATAACTTTTCTTCGTCCTTTTTTTCTCCCCCCCCCCCCTTGGAACACTTGGATTTATTTAGGCCATCATCTGTTGTTTATTTACAATTAATTATTTTTCGAATCCTCTGAAAGATTCATCTCCGTTGCAATGTTCTTTTCATTAATTGTTTTATTTTCTGATGTGATGATGGAAATTTTTTTACTTTTGTTCGTCGTCTTCATGTTCTAAACGTATATTTATGACAAAACGATAAACAGGAATAGAAAAACAGAGAAAAAAATTTTCGTATAGAATATGAATAGCAAAAATTTCTGGTATCAGATATATTTTATTTCATAGCACAATTTGTTAAAAAATCTTTTTTATTTTTGCGTTTTAAATTGATACGTAACACAACTCAATCAAATAAATATTTAATTATTTAAATTAACGACAAAAATTTCCAAATGGTAAGTTACGGATATGATTGCTTTGTATAAAGTCACTGTTATTTTATACAGAAGTTGTTTCACACAAAATTATCAATATCATTGTGCAGGTACTCGAACAAAGTAATTGCGTTATTGCGCGTTATTGCGTTAATTGCGCTACGTAATCAACCTTCTGGAAAAAATATAGCACAGATGAAAATATTTATTATATTAAAATATAAGAAAAAAATTACTGGGGAAACGAATCTCTACTATAATTAAAAGTAATCGCTTGAAAAAGTAAAATGAAGAAAAGCAAAAAAAAGCAGGAAAATTTTTTTGAAATACTAGCTGCACCGTAGAAGAGGGTCTCTGCATAATGTCGAGCGAGGATTTAGTATAGTGTCGCGCCGGCCGCAAAATTAATTACATCATTAATTAACATTCTTCCTCACAAAGTCTATGCGACGAGGATACGGTGGAAAAGAGAAATTCGGGCTGAGGTCCCTTTGTGCGGTACGTATCGTACCTAACTGTACAAGCAAAATAACCGTGTGAAAACTTTAACTTCCCCACCCGCCAACATCCAGCTCACCCCTGCAGGGCAAGTATACATATATAACCACATCCACCCACTTCACGATTATCGAATCGCTTACATTCTTTGTCCTTTTCTATTCATTGTGTGGTTGAACATCGTACTGCATTTTTTTCATTCACCCGTTGAACTTCTAATTTTTAATGTGCAGTAACTAAAGGTATCGGAAAATATCGGTACATGAGGAAGATGAGCACACGTGAATAGTTTGAAGTGTTTTGGAAATTTCTTATCCAGTTATTTACAAGAAGCTAATTTTCCATAATATATAATGACTTTCACATCCACATGGAGTAGGGCAATAATTTATATTGGTGTTGGCATAAAAAGGAAAACGTGTAAGCATTTGGTTATCGGATGAACAATGTTTTTGTTGGTAAGTGTTTTGGGGATCGATTTAAGTGTTGTTTTTAGGGGTAAGCTCAAGTTCTTATCCTCCCGTAGCTGTTGTTTGTTGTCCTTGGAGTGACTTAACTGACACAGGAAAAACGTCATTTGAAAAGTACCAGTATAAGTTTGTCAAAAATTACACTTATTGCCTATACGACACAAAAGCCATTACCCGTCGATTTTTTATCGTCACCTGTATTTTTCTTCTTTTTCCTACATAAGCTATACTTGCCACCTCATAAGCCTTGATCGATTTGCTTTTTTTAGAAGTACTTGAATTTAATACTTGAATAATATTTTTAAAGTATAACTTCCGCAGACAATATTCTCTATTTGCTTGTGGAATAAATTAGCGTTTTGACTATAACCGCATAAACGTAAATACTCGTGCTACTCTCAGAGTATGAATTTCACGGGGTTGTACGAAACGAGACAAACAGAGACAATGGAAATGTATAGACGATGTGGTGATGAATATTCTTTACAGTCAGAATATGAACGACCTTTGGACGGCCCAGTTTCTATGACTGTTTGTCCCCAACCTCACGCTGATTACTCTGAGCGATAGCTCTAAAATAAGGTAAAAATTATTTCGACCAATGACTACAACAACTACACACATTGAATGGCACCATATGGATATATAGTGCTCGTTTAAAGTTGTCTCATGTAGGCCTTGACGTATGCCGTTAATTCACTTGATTGGACACCCCGACAATTGGTGTCATATGTGGCTCAAAAAGGGAGTTTTCATTACTAAAAACGCTAATTCGGCTTCGCTACCTGGCTGTCGTTGAGTGACATGAAAATAGTATAAATATGCGTAATTAAAGCTTGACACGTGGAAGACGAGAAGGATACGAAACAGGGAGACGAGTAAGCGCGTATTCGCTCTGACGACGAGGGTGTGTGGTAATAGCGATCCGCAAGAGTGAAGGAAGAGGAGGAGAGAGAGAGAGAGAGAGTGTACGCAATTTCGGGCAGTGCAACCATTCGCCTCGGGATTAATGGCGGGTAACCAGGAGATTTCGGGAGATCCTCCTCAAACACGCGTTTCAGTCTCCCTTCCTCTTGCACCTCCACCCCTTCGTGCATCCCCCAACACTAACTCGCCCATCCAACTTCCTCCCACACGCAAACCCACGATTCCTTTTCTTCCGCGTAGGGCACGTGGGAAGAAAGTATACACGCATGGAAGCGGTGGGTTCCAGCAATTGTTTGGAAAGAGTCGTTCGACAAGTCACCGGAAAATCAGTTCCCAATCTCCCCCTAATGTCACCATTACCCTCTTGTTCCTCCAAAGAATCCCTACTTTTCTCTTCTCGATTCTGCGGTTGATCTACTCACTTAAGCTGTACCGATGCGTCTACCGCAATTTCGAGATCAAAAGACCACCAACATGTATGTAGGATCGAGACAATCGAGTTGCAACTACTTTTGGTTAAATCGACTGTACCTCCATTGGCCATCTAGTTCTGTGACTATATCATCGACCCAAAATTTCAGGGGGTATAGGCCAGTTGGAGCTGCTTTTGTCTCGCATTGATGGTGCCCTATGGGGGGGGGGGGACAATAATATTGATGACAAACATTGGCTAATTGAGAATCTGTTGATTGTGCATACGTTACGTAAATATATAATGTATTGTATGTACAAGCTGCCCTGCATCGCCAAGTTGATGGTTGCACCGGCACTGATTGCTTCTCCTCAATTGGCAAATATTGTGAGGTGTGTGTAGTAAGGATTCATGTTTTTTTTTTTTTTTTTTACTTTGATTAAAAGATATGTCATCGGACTTTTCAATGCATAACGATTTGGGGAATTATACCCTAGAAATATATAAATCTGAATGAAGAGTTATTGTGAAACAACGGACTAGTGAATAAAATATATGAGTATACTTGTATCGTTGAAACGGAATAAATTAATTGACCACAAACAAGTTAAAATATGCATTTAATTGTAAATAATAATAAAAAATAATTGTAAGCAATTATTGCAAAAAAGGTAGAAACAACTATAATGACAATTTTTCAGCAGCTACTCAGTATAAGCTTGCAAACATTAAGTGGTGAAGTATGTGGGGATAGTACCAGGTTTATGCAACTTTACCCTTAAGTCTCAAGTCGTACGAAGGTGGATGTTTGTCAGTGGCCCACGTCGCATCTGTCTTCCAGCGCTAGAGCAGAGGTTTCATCCCCATACCACCCAACCCACCCTCGACCAGACTCTCTCTCACGTGTGATGGATACAAGGGCTCAGGGAGGGTGTGTGCCTCGATTGCACCAACAGCAAATACTCGCTCGATGCATACCAATGTAGTGGTGCAACAGTGGGAGGATGACAGGAGGGAGATACAACCTCTTGCGTGTAATGGCATGTACTGAAAAAAAGAGCAATGTTATGGGCTTCATCTTTGATTTTTTGCTGTACCGTTGCATCTCCAGAATTTTTGTGGCTTCAGCACCACACATTTCTGACAAAGTCTCCAACCAAAGATGGACAAACTTTTTCATTAAAAATCTTCTTTCTTTTCGGACACTCGTCAAAATGAAGGTAAACAGAGGGTCGAGGTACGCAACTTGAAGTACTTGTGGTACTTTGCACCATCCTCTTCTTCCTTTCCCCTTCGCCTCCGACTTCGGGGAGTTTCCCTACCCCTAAAAGACTCCCTTCAAAGGGCCTCTTTCGTCGTCTCGCGTAGGTACATCCTCTTACGTTTTTGTGGCTCCGACCAACCCTCAAGAACATCAGCGCTCCATTACACGCCACACGTGAGTCAAAAAGGGGCTGGTGCTCGTGTGAAAAAAACCATCCCACGAACGGAGTATCTATACACCTGATTTTCTTCGGTTCCGGTTGTTCGAGTTTCATCCGATACTCATCCCAAGTGATGGATACCTACCCCCTCGTGTAGGGGATGTTAGCTTTGATATCAGCTTCGGGCCGATGAATTACAGGATAGTATTTTTCCTTCTCCTTCTCGTATCGGAGTCCAGTGAGTGGAAAAATACGAGGGTGCGAATCCCCAAGGGCTGAGAGTTTTTGTGAAGGGACACGAGCTGTGGAGTGGAGAAGGGGTCCTCTTGCGGGTGGCTACTCATCACTGAGTGTATTGTCTCTGGCTCGAGGGCCCTTGTTGGGAGACATCGAGAGGTGCTGTTGCACCACACCCCATTTTTCGATGCACAGCGTAGGGAGTAGTGGAGGCTTTTTTTCTTTCAACCTTCAAGGCCCCCTAATTGATGGTGTCATAGGCACCTCATCAGTGACTTTTTTTTCAACTTGTGCAGTGTCTTATTTTGTAATAAAATATATATTTAAATTTTTGCAAAAATCTGCCTTGATTATAATCGTAAGGAAAGAATTTTGCCGAAAGCTATTGATCATCGAGATAATAACGTTGGGTCTCTCACTATTGAGAGCGTGGCGTACCATACAAGGAATAATGAAAAACTGGCAGTGATCGTATAATAGATCAAGAGTCCGAGAAATCGGAAAATAAAAGCTTGGACCTTCGGTGAATGCTGAAAAGATACATTTATCTGATTGTTGGCCTGTCTTTTCTACCAAACCGGGAAAGTCAAATACCTTTGTCCTCGTCTTTTTCTGTACTTTAAGGTAATGCCTCTGTCTTACCTCTTCTCGAAAAGTAAACATCGAAGCGACGACTATTGGGAAAAGTTTGGTGCTGCAATGACTGAAACAAGCTTACGTATGGCCATCGAGTAGAGACGCGAGTTTCGGTAGACTCTCGCAGGAGAATATGAAATTCCGTACCAAAGTTTCGGTCCATGGGATTTTGCGTGGACAGGTTGTGGCTGCGAAGGAAAACAGAAATGAAAAATTTCATATTAAAAACCGTACGTGCGTAGCACTACGGAAAATTTCTCCACTTTAGAAGTAAAAAAGATTGTGTGGAATATATGAATTGGAAAATATTTAGGAACGTGTCTGACGGTGAAGTGTCCAGCCGTAAATAGTCCCCGGAGATGGGGTCAGTGATGTGCTCCATAATTCAGACGTGGGGAGCGAGCCGAGGATCGTCCATAATTTAAAAGTGAAAGCTCCCCGCAGACCATGTGCTTTGTACAACTGCGATATGCGCGCTTCTGAAAATTTCAAGGCCCAACTCTCTTGTACATACAACCAAACCTACAGAGATACCGTCTACGTAGAGAAAGAGATGGTACTGCAGGAAGAGAGAAAGGACTAAATTATGAGTCACAAGAATGTGACATTTGGTGGTCTGATTGTTCATGAATCACAACTGATCAAACAATTCAAATGCAATAGTAACAAATAGAAATTAGATTCATCCTTTTGCTGTTAATCCACAATACATTCATGTTACTTAGAAATTAAAAAATATGAAGGTGGAAACGCGATAGTGTATCGGTATGAAAGTAAAAAGGCTGTGGGGCGTTGGCTTCTAAGTCGAGTTTAAAGTTCCCGTTGTGTCAAGAAGTTTGACGAGGATGGGGTATAACGCCAGTGATAAACGAATTGTGAGGGAGTTTCCTGGCCTAGAAGCGCCACCTGCTTGCGACACTGCACAAGGTTCCTGCCTTTCTGTAATTTTCCTTCCCTCTCAAGTATTTTCTTTTAAATTCATTAGCAGCGCAATTGTCCTAGCGTTAACAGATGCTTTCGTGAATTCGCGAATTATAATTATCTTTTCCAGAAACTCGAGTAAGAATATCCAAGAAGATACATAAATACAATTCGTGGCAGAAGTAAGAGTCACTCGATCTGAAAGCTTACGCTTAAAATCCAATAACAACAATAAGCGTATACAAATTTAAAAAGGAAAACGAAAAGGATGAATGCACACTTGTTGAAGCTGTAGTTGTTAATAAAGCTTACCATAACTCTCAGTAATATAATTTAATAAAGCTTAAATTACTTGGTGCAGTGCATAACAGTGGACAAGAGTATTTTTTTTTCATTAAAATTTATTCTTAGTACATCTCTTTGCAATTATACATCAACAAAGTAGAGGAGAAAAAATGCTGGGCTTAATGAGACAGATAAAATTTTCCCCCGAGTTGACTTAAGGGCAATGGAAAGCTTTTCCATCACTTCTCGTTCGATCTTGGGGCTTAATCTTCGCGAGGAAATTACTCAGGCAATTATTTATTAGTCCCCTTCTCCCGAAGATCAAAGTCCTGACGGAAATCCCTTTTTTCTTTCCTGCGTCCCTTGGAGGCCTGGCATTTTTTCGGATCCCCTTTCTTTTTACACCAGCACCAAATTGTACGGCTAGTGGCGCGTCAAAATAACGCAAAAGCCACTGCGGTGGTTTCAATTTTTAATTTTCTGGGGGTGCCCGTGGAAGCACCTTCAAAAAAGGCCTTCGAACTTCTCTGGCTGTCGCTCACCTATTCCCATAGCCATTAGCTATTCAATTACCCGAAAAGTCTCCCTTCCCCATCGCTGTCGCTCCCAGCTTCAATATTATCCTTGAGTTTTTTAATGTTTGCTCCCTGCAAACTGTTTGTTTTTCGCTAATTGATTTAGCTTCCTGTTTCTTCGACCAGCCAAAGACTCTTTTTTTTTCTTCGTTCTTACTCTTGGGCATGATACCCATAAATTTCTTCCACGAGAAATTGTTTTGAGCACATAAAATACCAATTTTTGAAAATCTTTGAGAGAATTTGAAATATTTCAAATAGTCTAATGTCATAAAAAATGTTTTTTTTGAAGAGTACCTTCATCGCTATTTAAGTCTCGCAGCAGTGATCTGTAAAAAAGAAATTCCACTCAGCGTTTTATTGTATTTACACGCTCTTGTAGTCGCTTCACTCCAACATTGTTTGCACTCGATTTTTATGTATTCCCAGCGAGTCGCGCGATCGCAGCTTGCGCTGAACCATTAGTCCCCTTCCGTTGGTACATATCACCACTGGTAGCTATACAGTTGGAGTATTTTTTTAGGCCAAGCGATTTCTGATCAACACCAACTCTGCACCACAGAGAATCGGGCAAACGAGGGTGATGCTGACGTATCGCTGATCCGTAACCACCTACTAACAAAGTTAAATAGAAACTCCCACATGTGTCTCTTTGTCTGTCTATTTTTCTCCTTTTCTCATCCCCTCGATTGCCTCGAAATGGATCACAACTTCTTTTCTCCCTTTGGGTTCTATCTTATATAAGTCTTCTCTGTTTTTTTATGCTTTCACAAGATTGATTATATATTAAGTGGTTGATTTTTAGGTTCATAAATTAAGAGATAATCCAACTTCATTTTATTATAATAATAAATGTAAAGAGTAAGTTTAAGTTTCATCAAGATTTTACGATGATCTAGAATACATCATCATGTTTCAGAATAGTAAAATATGCAATAAATTATAGAGCCAAACAGAATAATTAATTAATTAATTTACAAAATTATGTCAATTACGAATTACAATAGCTTATTCTGGTCCTACTTAATTATTGCATTCACTTACTGTATTAGTATGGACGAGCTTTTATCAGAGATAAAAATATGATGGAAATACAAGAAAATTTCGTTGGGTTAACAGAATGTCCTGGTTTAATGTATTTTAATAGTTAAATGATGTAGGACACAATTAAAACAACAATAAATACATTTTTTTTGTCTTCTACAAAATTTTTTGGTTTTATTTATAGCACGGGTTATAAATAATGGGAAGTTTTGATGTAAGTAGTACAGGTCCGAGTTTAGTCAGACATCAACATTTTTGCGGTTCATCTCCATAAACGTGCTCTTATTTATTCCAGTCATTAGTAATTACTGCTCACTCCTTAATCTATTTCTTTTTCACTTGGTGTATACCTGCACGCGTTCTTTGAACTTTTTTTAATCTATCAAATGTAAAAACTAACGAGACTCTTAAAAATGTAAAAAAAAAATAAATAAATAAAAAATAAAAATAGGTCGCAAAGACAAGTGCGCATGCTTTAGCGAAGAGTCGAGTTACCAAGAATTTAAAACTCAATTGTACATCGTTACAGTACAACGACAGTCAAGAGCTGTACGAACGAGTAGCAGAGCGTGCATAATAACGACGTCGACACTCAACTATTGATTTCTCCATTTTTCTCAATTGTAATGCCCGTTGGCACACCAAAGCTGACACGCAGCGTTTACTTGAAAAACACGTACACAAAGCTCTGTAGCACGAGTCCAAAGAATTTTCCCGGAATCCGTGACTGCGAGAGTTTCGATAGCTTTGTCAGATAAAGCACGCGTTTGTGTGTATGTGCGGCTCGTTCCTGCACTTTTGCACAAACCCCCCCCCCCATTGAGTAATTATGTAATCTGATAGCCAAATACCGTTTCGGGGTACAATTAGGTTGCAACGTGCAGCAATAACTTTGAAAATGCTCGAGCGATAAAGTAAAAATCCATAGTTGGGTCGCGAGGTGAGTCCCTTTAAAAAGTTCTTATCGACTTGCAAATTGCTCTTCTGCTTACTTTTCTCGCCCTCTTTTATTTTTTCCCGAGTGTGCCGTTCCATATAACTATGTTTGTTGTGTAACTTCTTTTCACTTTTAACGATACTCCCGAGTTCGTTTTGTAGGTACTAACGACTGATTGGAAGACAATTACAAGTGTCCTTAAATATTTTCACAAGTATTATATGAGGAAGACCATTATTTTTTAAATTCAAGTTCCCTCGGTGCCGACTCTTGAATCGCTTGATTTTTGCCCTGCAAAATAAACCTTGTTATTGCTAGCGTATTTTTCTCTTTATTAATAAAAATTATTCTGAATTCGACAACAAAAAAACCATCCACCTGATACAGTTAGCAGTACATCTTACAACTTTTCAAATGGATTTGTTCTAAAAACAAAAAAAATTAGCAGACTTCGAGGTATGTCTGCAGGTTTGAATGCTATTAGTAAAACATCTGTGAAATATTATCCTCCCAAAGGTACAAAGACGATTCGAAGATGTGATTTTATTAAAATCTTGAGAGAGTTATAAATAGTAGAGGGTGATGATATCGTTGCATAATTAACCTCCCGTAATTCGAGGGCGATTTTTTTCGAGCCAAGACACGCGAGCCGCGTATCAATCATACTCACCTGCTCTCGAATTTCGTGACATTTTTGCGGGTGATGTGGATCTAAACACGTTGGAGCTGTACACGAAACATTATCGCAGTGACCGTTGCCAATCTCGGATGATAAGTCGTCTCTCTCTCTCTTTGCCTCTAAAAAACCAAAATTTGTTGTTTTATTTTCTTGTTTACTTGGATCTTATCAAAATTTTTTTACCCGCGCACATGCAGCAACTCTCGAATTAACATTTTACCCTCCGAAATGTTTTTACGGCTAGTAATAATATTTTTCTTCAAGCTGGAAGCCGAGATTTCCCGTTTATTACGTGAGCTTCATTTTTTTTCAAAAGACATTTTAATTCCATCAGATTCAATAAGGGGGGAAAAGTTGACGTGCTTTGACGCTCTGAGAGTAGGTATATTTTTTTACTTTTGAAAGGAGGGAATGAGATCGGATGGACTGAGTCTCGGTTTCGTCTTATCGGATCTTACCTACGAAGCAACGGCGGAACCGAGCAGATCGAAGATTCAGATTGGTCGGACGGAAGTGCATTGATTTTTTCCCTTTGTGTGGAGGTACAAAGATTGGTCCGAGGGGTACCTGTATTCGTCTAACTGGTCGGTGGACTCGAGAAACTAGTTTACTTTTTCTGTCGTCATTTCGGAAAAGATCGGCAAAAGCTTAATTTCCTCAAATTTGCGGGAAAAAGTTTTCGGGAAAACTAATATGGACTCCCCTTCCTTCCAGATAACAGAGCGATTATCGAACTAGAGGGAAATTTTTCCTACCCCTGTCTTATTATAGAGGAAAAATAGTCCGAAGGAGAAGAGCAGAGGAAACTATCGATCCCCCACAAGTTTCGCACAAATTCAGATTGCTAGAATAATTTTTTGATTTCAATGAAAAAATAGTTGGCCTGGATTTTCAGTAAAAGCACAAAAAATAATTCAATTGATATACGGCTCGAATTTTGTTTTAAAAAAAATCGAGTGTGGTGGAACTCGGAATTTCTGGGAATTTAACTTTATAGTTGACTGGTCAAAGCCTCGCCTCTAATTTTGCTGCTTCTGTTTCTGGAGTTGCATTCAGGCACATTTTTTTTTTCAACCGATTTTTCCCTCTATTCCGGTTAAATTCTGTGTAAAAAAAGTAGCACAAGAGTTGATTTGCTTTTTCGAGTTATTTATTAAAAAGAACAAGGCAAGGGAAGGAATTATTAATTACATTTTTTCATTGAGTCTGTACTCGTGTATCAATTGGGCGCAGTTTTCTTTTTGATCCAGTTCACTGATTTTCGCCTTTTGTTTACCGCTCAAAGTGTTAATTAACGAATTGCAATTCCGCATGTTTAACCAACTGTTTTTTATTTTTTTGAAAATGTGGTTTATTTCAATGGTACGTGGCTCAGTTAACTAATAGATCAAATCAAACGTAATTTAAGAAGGTTGAGTTTCGTATCGCTCGCCGGCATCCACTTTACAGCCAATCAAACGAGCAAGACGAGGAGAAGGGGGTGGGGGAAGGGGTTCATTTACATCGGGATATACGATACCGGCGCATTGAATTTCTGTTCCTCCATTGAAAACGAGACTCCAGTATGGGAACAGCCAACTCGGGGTTAGTGTGGACCTAAGGACTAAACACACCAAGTGAGACAGACAAAAGGTGGGGAGGAGAGAGCAGCACCTGAAATGAGCTCCATATGCGAGTATCCCCGGCACCAGAGAATGTGACAACTTTGGCGTCAGGGAAACGGAGATCGAATATACTCGAAACAACTTTGACTTCGTTGACGTAGTTAACTGCCACTGTTATTGTCTCCAATACTCCCTGATGACTTTGTCCGTCCTTCCACTTCAGCCCTTGTTTACGCAAACGAGTGCATTTGCTCGTAGTTGGGGTGACGTCCACGGAAGTTTTGCCGATTGCCCCTTTCCCGAATCAATTGTCGAATAATCGAATTGGACACGAAGAGACAAGGAAATTACTTATGAGATGTTGTAACTAATTGATTAGGAAAGGGTCAAGTTTTGAGTGTCAGCATATCCAAAGCAAAATAGTTACTTTCACATTTACACAATAAATACACACATTATTCCAATAAAATTTGCGGATAAAAATAATGTGCATTTTTTTTTGTAATTTTCAAGTGTAAAAACAATTATAAAATGGGAATGATTAACAAATAAAAAGAAAATTTCGAAAAAGACAATAAATAACTAATAATAAGTATAAGTTAAAAAGAGGAAATTTTAAAAAGAAAGAGAAAGAGAGAGAAAGGTATACAACTGCATAGCTAGAAGGAAACGTAGAGTACTGGCAGCCAAGTGCATGGCTGATAAGACTCCTTCCACGGGAGTCTCGAGTGATAATTAATTTTCGCAGTCTCTATCACGCCTGTAGCTCCCTACTGGCGTTAATTTTAGAGATACGATGGGGATTCGTTCGGTGGGTAGAGTAACCCAGTAAGGGGATAATTTTTTACGATTTGCAGGTCTGAGGGTCATATGTGTGCTGAATATATATACGAACTATACGGGGCTCGGGGTGCGCTCTCGAGGGGATTATACATCATGAGCGCCTATGCCAATTGATAGTACCATTTTTTTTATTCGATAATGGTATTATCAAAAAATTTGATAGTACCATTCTCTTTCACGTGTTTTTTTGAAAGATTGGAGATAAACAAGTAGCAGCAGATATCTTTATAAAAGGGGACCCGGAGAGACCTACCAAATTCATAAAATATTTATCAGTCCTCCATCGATAGCTCGACTGCGTCACCAAAGCTACCCCATCCAAAAGCCCCAAACTTTCGTCATCGAGATGATGTGGCGAGGACGACCGAAGCTCGACGCTTGTGGAGGACTAGATGTGGAAAAGGTAAATTGACGTGAATGAAAAATGCGTCCACCCATACATCAAAATATAGGTTTTTCGGCACATATTAACTTTGAAGCTACACAGAAGCTATGAATAACGAAGAAGTTGGAGAATCGGCGTCAGAAACGTGACTATGGACACACGCTCAAGGAGGTATTTTCGGTTTTGCGCATCATCAGATTGTCCCGAACTCCGTCCCTCCACACCTGCCGTGTTAATTTTCCAATACTCGATCCAACGAGAAATCAATTCCTCAGTAGCACCACCAACACCTCCCTCCTCATCGTATGTCCTGATCTCATCCCGCCTAATAACCAATTACCCCCACGCGACATCTGCCCACTGATTGTGCACAGGAAAGTAAGTATCAGTTGGGAGCAGATGAGACACTCCACTTTGTCGCACTAAAGAGTGACTGCGATGTACTCCTCCCTCCCTTATTGTCTCTCGGGGAGAAAAGGGTGAGTGAGGGATTAGGCGCTGAGCTGCTCTGAGGGTGTGTATCCTTTTTTTCCCTCCAGCCACTCCTTGACTTCCTGCTCCTCGCGACGTTCAATTTCCTCGTAGCTCCCGTGCCAGACTCGGCGATTTATGCGATCGACTTTTCGGCTCTTCTCCTTTTTTTTTCTCCTTTGCTGTTCCCTTTAGTTTCTCCTCCAGCGAGAGTCGAAAGGGTTAATTCTTCCAGACAAAGGCATTTTTACGAGCAGTGCCTTCGCATAGCTCAATTCATTGGGTTTTGTAATTTTTCAACGATATTGTCTCCACCTGTGAAGATAATGATGGTGATGATGTGTCGCTTGTAGGGGTGTGACAAGTACGGAAGGAGCAAAAGAGATTACACTGATAATCTGCACCTCCGCCACCTCCTCGCGATAATTTAATCAAGTCGACGATTATAGACCACCTGCCAACCTATACCGGTAACTTGTGATCCCGAAACTTTAGAATAATTATCGGATCCATCGGTGCGAGGCCACCACGTCGTTCGCCTGATACATCGGGATGAGTCGGTGGTGCGGGCAGCCAGAAAATTGGCTCTCGATTACCTAATAATCCACCAGGGAAACTGCACTTTGGCGCCTATAAAGGAGATCCTTCCCCTCCTCCTTTTTTTCTTACCATAAAGATAGCCTTTTCTAACTACTTTCGCATGTCTAGGTATGTAATGCCAAAGTTTCCAACTCATTTGCGTGAAAGCCGTGCTGCGAGTTTTTGAACGAGTAGCGCCTTGATGCTAGATATTTTGGAAATTTTTGTTAAATTTTATAGTAAGAAGCTTATTTAAGTTTCTTCAATTTCCTTTTTCCCTTTTTTGAAATAATTTTTTATGGATCATGGCTGAGCGAGCTAGCTTATGAGAGACAATACTCTTGGACCGTAAGAAAAAGTAAGCGAGTCTGTCTCTATCTCACTCCAATACTTTAAAACTCTGTTGCAAATCAAGTTGCACTGTAACATCACGCCAATAAATAAAAAATTTTTAAGCTATCAGACTTTGTTCAAATACATTATCTTTTTGTATAGTTGTGGTTTAACTACAAGTTTTAAAATTAGATTAGTAAAAGTTTAATGTCAATGAACTATTGCGTCACATGAAATATAGCTTACGTCCAGACTGTTTATATGGTAGCTTATGGAACTTTGATACTTTCAGCTGTCCTGCGATACTTGTTTACTAGATTTTTTACCTTACATTTCGCCTCCCTTCCTTTTTTGATGATGTGCAATTAAGGCATAATTTAGGAAATTAGTGCATACGAAATGTGTACTGTGGCGCGGTCATAGTACTCCTAGTGTTGCTATTGTCATACAGTACTCTAGCGGAAATTAATGGGCGTCAACGCGATTGACCTTCTGGAGTGATAATGATCCCTAAATCAGAACCAAACATGTCCCACCGATACGGTGATAATGAACTCAATCTCCTCTCTGTACCCACTCGATGGTCCCTCGATTCGCGGCAATCGATATGACGTAGTGTGGCGAGAAACTCTTCGTCCGGTGGTGGTGGAGTGCGGGACAATAATTATGGGCTGCCATTAATCAACGCCAACGACGACGACCCCATCCCACCCCAAATAACCCCTACCTCCCCCACACCAGCTCATGGGTTTCTTTGGACGATAATTTTCCCGTAAGATTATAGAGGTTGATCGTACCCATCGTGTACTACACAATTAACTTTCTTCCTACAATTGACGCGTCTTTTGAGTAGTAGAGCCCTACATCCTACATTTCTGATGATTTATGTTTAGGCTATGGTTTGTTCCGTTTACGAGTTTTCGATACCACCTTTGATGGTCACATGTACATACCTACATCGGAAGAGTAAGCCAATGAAACTGTCTGATTCATGCTACACGTGGCCATTAAATCATGTAAATGTATACACATACAATATGTAATACATGCACTGAGGGATTTACAAACATTTTTTTGCATCAGCCGAGTCGAGCTTCAAATATAGAAAATAAGCCATTTATTTACCACATACATACGTACCAACTTCGATATCCTGTACTTCGAGGAGTTGGTACTATGAAATTGGCTTTTCGACAATACCACTATATTTTCCAGCTCCTGATTCTCAATATGGCATATTAGAGGTTAAGAGAAGCCTCTTCCATGTGTTTATCAAATCAAAAATATGGAGGAGATCGGGAAAAGAGTTGGGGAAGCTGAAACTCGGCTCTGAATAATCGGACCCACGAGTCCAGGGGGAGGGAGCCATTCTTTCGTTTGTTGTTGTCGAAATTACGGAAATCACCTTCCCCACCAAAACCATCGATACGAGATACACAAAGCCAGATTTGTTCTGCTGATGTTAATATTTCGATTTTCTTGGCAAACTCCCGGGACGTGCATCGAATACAGCCTAGACCGTCACTCGCTCCCTCATTTTTCTCAGTGACGACTGATACGTGATGCTTGTAGGATTGAGATGTAAGGCGAAGAAGTTTCCTATTTTCTTGCCTATATGGTGGAAGGGAAAGGAACGAACAAGTGGGTCTCAACATATTTCGTACGAAAATTTTCCTCCTTTGATTTGTCGATATTACAATTTGTTTCTTTTCCTCCTCGTGAATGTCTCAATATTTCCTTCGGTTGATTTCTGCTTTATCATTATGAATCAAATTCCATTTTTCCTTAAAAATTTTGTAATAACCAGCTTATCTACGACGAAAATAAAAATATACAACGGCGTACGTTTATTTTAGTACAAAATTATACGTGACGCTAAAGCAAATTTTTTTTACTTTCTCGAAACATCTCATAATAATCCATTGCTTAGGGGAAAAATCTACACGAGTTGAATACGAGTGAGTTCATCGTGACCTTAACAGTTTACTTGGCATCCATCGTTATCATTTTTCAAGTACAAAAAAGAATTACGAGAATCGAAAATTTAACCTATATATTCTTTCGCATCAACACCCACGCAAAGATCCTCATCCCACCGTGTAAACTTAAAAATCAGAGCTAACTGTAACCCCAGGATTTGCAGTGACCGTAACTTTCTAGGTATAATTTTATTCGCTCACGTGCTGATTTAAGTACGAGAGAGTAAAAGAGGAAGCGTACTTGACCTCGTTTTCACTTTCTCCGAGCGGAGCACCATTTAACAATCCATGTCCCATTATGTATGTAAAATAGAGAAGTAACGAGGATTTATTTTAATTCCTCTAGGAACTGGCGCTGCTACATGATTTGGAGTCATAGTAGTACTTTATACAATGAAGAGTTTAACACTAACACAAGTGAAGACTAGTCTTCAGCAAAAGTTATGGCTGAGTTGAGAGTAATTTCAGATACGTTGATGAATAATGACGGTGCGCCATCACTGACACTCTCCAGGAAACATAATGAGCTCGCATTTATTCTCCGTATGGGACTTTGTTTAAACTTCTACTCGCCTGATAATGCCTCCTTCTTCTTTTTCTTTTTGAAAAAGAACTTGCTCCATCGGCTCTGGCCTAAGGAGTTTTTCTTGGACTTAATGGATGGCTATAGTACAAAAATTGGCTCTCTGTAGCCACCACGAAAATAATGTCCCTGCCTCGAAAATGGCCACCCATCAGACTAACGCTTCTTCCATTTCCAGCATCTCTGGGGGCAAAAGTTTTACTTTTCTCTCGAGCCCACGTCAAACTTCACATTTTTCTTACGATTCGCCGGAGTTCCCTTATCAAGTTGGATAATTCGGACCATCGATCAAACTCGTCAGTGACGTTTTGTGGGATTACGCCAGTTCTTCCTTTATCTTTATTATTTGCTCTTTTTTTTCTCCATCGACTAGTGCTGGATTTTTGTTTTCTTACTCCTTCCTTTTAATTCAAGAACAACCCGAGTACTGGAGTAACGTAAGTGTTAAAAGTGGGTGCAGTTTGGTAGGTACGTGTTTTTGTGTGGTTGTAATTTTGCCACCAGTCACGCATCTTTTTAATTTTCAGGCTGTTTTTTCTATAGTATTTTATTTATGGTCTATGTGTAGACGTACTAGTGGCAATTAGCCAACAGGTAACGACTAAGATTTTACGTACCTATCGTCGATATTGTACCTAAGATCGATTATCTACACCGTATGCATCGTCGTAGATTACTGAAATATGAATCTTGTGGCCCGATTTCAGCTATGATCCCGTAGTAATTTAAAAGAGCATTACCTTCCCACTTGTATTTCTCCCGATAAACGTCCCAATACTATATTCTTCAACTACACTTTGCTGTACCCACACACCAACGACTGGCGAAGATCTTCTTCTTGTAACTTGTAGAGGAGGATGTAAAGGGATCCACGTGACGTGGAAAAGTAGCATCGACTGTTCGAGGGACAAGATTGATCGGCTGGGGTTACTTTCGCACTTGTCTTACATTGACATCTACGTGGGTATCTCCTCCCCAGGACTAAACTCTTCGCTGAGCGACACGGATAATCCATATCCATCTACTTTTCGAGGTACACGTGATCTTTTTCGTGCTGACATTACCTTACAGCAACTAATCCCACTTGACGTATGGCAAAGAGTGTAGTCGAGGGAGACCCACTACGGCTGCCCATATCAGTCATTATTGGATGGTATCAGCTACGGGGCGGCTGCTCATTCAATTTGATCTCATGTTTGGATACATCCCGATTGAAGGGACTCGAAAGTATCTATTCCCTTCCCCCTCACTCGGTGGACCTATTGATCACTTACTCGGAGATGCCAAATGCTGATTAATTACTTGTACTTCAATTTTTTTTTTACTTTTTTTCTTGCGATGGTATTCGGTAGCAAAAGTAGTCGAGGGACCAAAGGTTCTTTTTACGCACATTGAGTTCATCCTTTTCTCCAAATAGAGGGTATGGATATTAATCTTTCAGGAGATTTTTCTTCATAATTTTTTTTAAAAAAGAGTTCCAAACCATAGGGACAAGATAGGAATTCGTGAAAAGAAATCCTCCATAGGCTGGCAATTTATAACGAGTACTCGAGTCTATAGAGAAAAAATAAAAAGATGGAAAGGTATATATGTAAAAGGGGGTTGGTCTCTGCTATAGCCAGGAAAGGTACTCTAGTGGGGCCTTAGGATGGCTAATCATCTGTAACCACCTTTACCCTCGGCGTCTCCGAGCCACGCAGTTTTTCACTAACTCACTCTTACCCCCATCCCCTTACGTATCGTCCAATTAGTTGGGAGATGCCTGTGAGCCTCATCTTCTTCCTCCTATTTTTCTTTTTCTTCTTTCTTCTCTTAATTGGCACGACAAATATACACACGATTAAAAAGATTTTTTTCACTCTTTTATTTTTTGTGCTAAAAATTTAACGTATTCTTTAGCTTTTGATAACTCCCTTAGGATTTAACCAAGTGAGAGTTTCTTTTTTTATACCTAAGAGATTAATCGTGTAATTTTTTTTTTATACAGTAAGCGTATCGGTAATTGTTTTTAGTAAGTATTTTATTCGTTAAACGGTTAAATTGGTAAAGTGACAGTTGTTTTTTAATCTGGCTAAAAGTGTTTATTGACGACTGAAGATAATTCAGTTGAAGGTATGACATTTTTGAGTAAATGTTTTTCATTTTTTTTAACCCCTGCAAATGCTTACCGCTTTGCTTTTTTTCTCTTTTTTCAATGCATAAAGTTTAAAAAAAAAAATATCGAAAAAAGTAGTCACTTACGTTCCCGAACTATTACAATATATTTACATACCTTTTCGTATAAAATAGACTAAAATCACCTATACACACAATTTCTGAATCCATACAATCTTTGCTTCTCTAGATTTAGTTTAATATTATATATTATCATAAAAATTTATTACTAATCCGCTTGACTTATTGTTATAACCTTCCCACGTAACGAAGCTTAAACATATTTATGAATGGCTGAGCACTACGGTATTAAAACTACCGAATCCCAAAGATAACATTTAATCCGGATTGCGAGCTTGAAAGTGCAATTGCCAAAATTCTTAACAAAAGCGTTAATCACGTCCACTTGACAAAGTTGTTCAACCCAAAACAGCGAAATTTAAACTTTTGTAAGCAGCAGTAGTCAGATAAAAGCCTCTATAGAATAGTAAGTGGCGTTAGTAGTGATAATTGTTTTAATCCCAAACTCTCTTATTTCTCGTTAATTCTGCGGAACTGGAATGAGAAAACAAATTTTCCTTTATATTTCATCTTATTGCAATACCAACTATTTATTGATATTCATGGCAATAAAAGCCTTCTATGATTAAATATTTGAAAGTGTTTACTTGGATGCTTTTGGGGCAAACAAAGAAAAACAATTTAATTGGTGTTGCGAATCAATTGGCTCGTTGGTTGAAAATACCACCACTCGTACTTATGTTAAGTCCAGGGAACAAAGGTACAAAAGTCCCAGCCACAGCCAAGCGATATCCGAAACCTCGGATCAGTGGAAGCGGAGTTACTCTCCTCCCTTGGAGCGTTGAATTAATGCCACCGTATAGTGGAAGCTGCGGACGCGTATAAGTCGCGCGTTTAGTCGAATCTCGTTAGTGAAATTGGAAGGTAAATCCTAAGCTGCTCCTATGGTATTTTCTCTCGTGTTGGTCGTCCCACTTCTGCACTATGCATCTACCACGGATTTACCTACACCCTCCCATTTTGACTTAAACGTTGGGGCTTGATCAACATCAGGAGGAGAGGCTATTGCAATGCCAGTGTTGGCTGGCCACCTCATCAACAATCCCTACCATGCAACCATTGTACAGGAGTTTAATTTTGAGTCTCGAAAATCAATTCAATCATCCATTAGTATCAGTGATCATTACGTTTTTAGATCAACAATTTATTGACTAAACCTAGAAGGACTTGCGTATATTCCTACAAAACTGAAAAATAAAATTTCTAAGTAGAAAACCCTATGTTCCATCAGACGCACGAATTATTATGCTCTGTAAATCTTCACCAGCTCCCCTCAAAATACCTAAAACCTCTTTCAAACTTTTTATAGGCTTCTCTAAATACTAATAGAAAAATATTCTCCAAGCACAGGAAATTTTCAGTATTTTATACTTGTAAGAGGAAACGAAAAGTAAATGGAGGTGGAGAACAGTAGGTGCAAGAGGATTTTGGCATGAACAAGTTTTGGAGAAAGAACCGTCTGGTGGGGTGGGGTTGTCTAAAAGCAAAAAGGGTCATGAGCAGGAATCGATTTTCTGCAGCGAGACGAGTGCAAAACTTCACGGATAGTTGAAGGGTGGGAGACAGGCCTCACCGGAATCTTCCGAGCAAGTTTTGCGTGCAAAGCGCGTCTTCGCCGTCCAGAATTTCGACAACTCTTCACCTGCAACATGAAAATATATGTATATGCTTGCCTTCTTTTTGTTAGGTACATACGATTATTAGGCGTGGTTTCAACGAAAAAGCAACTCTTGTCACCTGTCAATCAAAGGTACATCCAATACTCAATATGGCTAGTACAACGTGGCGCGGAATAGTTAACGCTCCTGCACTCAACGGTGCATGTATACATAACTTGTCCACTCACTTGCTACCATTTAGAGAAGGAGAGACCATATACTACTGCACAAGATTTATGTTCCTCAAAGTAGCATATACTTAATTCTTCGATGAACGATTCAATCCCTATTAAATAACATGTATAAAATAAAAATAAATTAAAATAGCAAAAAAAAAAATATGTTATCTGACTCCTTTTGATACCATTTGCAAGTTGTTTAATTATTATCTTAACTGCAGAGCTAATAAAAAAAAAAAAAAAAAAAAAAAAACTTCAAGCAGCCAAAGGCTAGACCGACCAATCGATCCACACGCAATGTCTCTTATCCTGATTTGCAATGGAAGTCCTCTCTTTCGCTTAATTTTAAGGCGATGCTATCTAATTCAGACGCTATGGGTTGCCCAAGGATGTGAGCACGGAGGGCGTGCAAAAAAGAAAAAAAATTCTACCGGGCATTAAAAATGCGTGTTGGAAACAAAAAAAAAACAACACATCCAAGAAGATGATTGGGGCGAGCCAAGAGCCAGATAAGACGGAGCACACGCACTCACGTGTGCGTGACGCGACGTCGCTTTTGATAGCGTAGCTTTGATGGTGCTGGTGAATAAATTACTTCTGATACTGCCGTTGGCTGACTTTATGATAAGCGCGAGTCATTAAGATTTTTTTATTTTTACAAACCATGTGAGCCGACTCTTACAGATTATGACAGAAGGCAGGTTTTAAACTCTGAGCCTGTAAGTTAAAAAAAAATAAACGTTTAATCCATGATGTACTCTTTTGTGGGAAACTATGAAATCTAACATTTTTATAACTTTTAGTATTTTTCAACCTATTTATAATACACAAATTTTGAAACTACTTGATGAATGTTTTAAGAAACTGATAATTGCTCTTCATTAAAAACATATTCTAAGATAATTAGTTTATTAACGTATAATGCAAAATAAATGCCACCAATATTTTCAGATGAAAGAAGCGATGGAGTCGGCCCCTTAATGTCACGTTCTTCCATTTTTCTTTTTACGTTAAATACAGAAAAAAAGCAGGAAGTAAATGTTACATCAAAATAGCAACGACAGCAGCACACGTGCAAACTCACCCACCCACGTACAAGCTTTCTCGTCCCATGAGCCGAATAACATCGTCCTGATAATCCTCTCCCTGCGCTGATGCGACACGTGCGTCCTGTTGGCCAAGCCGATAATTGAAAACTGCTGTAGCGTATTGCGATTTCCCTCTCTGTGGATCTCTTTTCGAGCCCCCGGAGTACACGCAACGCGTTTCAACCCCCAACTCAATATATACACATGTGTGTACGGGTACAGGATCACTTTGTTCGCGTTACTTTATCTCCGTCCCACTCCAGTGCACCCACGCGTACACAACACAGCTCGTCGAGTTTTCCGTGCAGTTTCCACTTGGTTATCCCCCTCCGGTGCAATGCATGTCAAACTTTGTGGGATTGGGCCTCTTCAACCATCAGATCAGAGTAGGGCTTTTTTCTTGTAGTACATTATACTATACGAGTATAAAAGTGCTGACTGATAAAAAGACAAGGGCACGGGGTGTCGCTGCTGCTGCTTCTTAAAATGTCTCTGTTGAAACATCGCAATTTTATGAAAATAATTTACCGTGAAAATCAAACAATTGCACGAAGATACGATTGAAAAAACTCATGGAAACGAAACGATCGGAAAATGAGTGGAAACTGGGTAAGTGAAAGGAAGGGAGTACGAGAATAGTTACAAAATGGACAAATAAAATGAAAAAGTTGAACAAAAAAAAGAGTCCCGTTGCTGCCGTCGCTTCGGTGGATCGTCGAATAGTCGATTATCTGCTTTTGAGCCATTGTCGAAAAGTTCCGATTCGATGAGTTTTAGTCCCTACCAACAGTGTATACAAGTGTATACATCCCTACTTCCTATATTGAACATATTGAACACAGTTGGCAAACTTTTATACTCGAGTCAAATTATCGGCTTGATTTTCCTACCCTCCCCAACCCCCAGTCCACCATCCATTCATTGGCTACTCCTTTATACGCTTCGAGGAGGTAATTAAATGCATCTTGGTGGAAAATAATAAAAATCCATTTTCTCAAATTGGAGGGAAAATGTAATTTCCAAAACGTGAAAAGTAAAGGTGAAGAGACCAAAGAGGGACAGAGCGAGTGTTGTAGGGATGGGGTGGAGGAATAAGAGAAAGAGGAAAAAACACAAAAGTGTAAGGAATGAAGTAAAAGGGTTTGGAAGCGAAGGGGTAGAGGGGCAAAGGTATGCAAAGCAGGAGAGAAAAAATATCTCGAGATAAGGAGTAGGCTATAAGGGTATTCGAAAGAAACTCAACGAAATGGCTTATGGAAATGAGAGATGAAGATAAAAGAGGAATATGATATTCTGTCGAAAAAATAGTCTCTTTTTTTCTTACCATTTCTACAGCCAACCCGTTTGAGATGAAGCTTTAATTGGACCCAAAGATGAAAAGCTCGACTGTAATAGCTCTACCCTTAAGTAAATATTCCATCGAGTTGATGAACCATTTCAAATTTTGCAGTAACTACTGACATAAGCTAAAGAAAAATGTTATTTCTGTTGACTATACCTTGACAATGCGTGTACAGGTAAGCGACTGTCAAAAGGATACGACGATTGTGATTGTAAACAAAAAGGCAAGGCTAAGACGGAAAGGCAAAAATAGAGGAAAGAAATAATGCTACAAAGGCAAAGGAGTCCTTTTTTTCAAACAAGATTTTTACTTACCAAGGGCACAGTACACGTCCAGATCTAAAAAAGTTTTCGCGGTAGGAAATAGTTTTTCAGCATCAAAATATAATTTTTTGGATATTTAAAAAAAAAAAATTATCTGTAGACGTAATGTAACCAGGTGGGAAAATTTGATGCAAAAAACAAAAGTGACACGGCACTGAGAGACGCGTCCCAGTTTGGGTGCTCGAGGGGTCAGATGAGCTGGGCAAAGGTCAATCGAAAATAGCGACAAAGGGGGGACACGTGGGGCGGCAGAGTAGCTTTCGTAATTCTCTCGTGTCCTGCTATTCGTCTCCCGCTCACGTTTTCAGCTTCACAGACGCGCTATCCCAGTCTCTCTTGTACACCCAGTCGTAGCACACCCGATGAATACAGTTACCACTTCAAATGATGTTGCAGCAACGAACGATAGTAGATATCTTCTTTTTTCTTCCTTTTTTTCTACAATACTCTCAATATTCGAATAAGTAGCTCTGTTTTTCATATTACTTATGTGTGACAAAACAAATACAAGTTCTCGTCCATTGCAACCCTCTTCGTGGGTGTGCTTTCTCAGTTTCACATCGTATAACTAAGATGGCAACTAGGTGATTTCTATCGGGAGAAGAAAACTGTCCGAGAAATCGTACGATTCGGATTATCAACCTTTGCAAATGATACGAAAGGAAGTCAAGAAAGAAAATTTTGGCACATAAGCTATATTACGTTTTAGTTTCTTTATTAGTATACTGAGCCACAAAGATAAGGGATGAAGAATACACGAAATCACACGTTTGTCTATTTTCGCTGATATTACTACCTTGACATTATATTTATTCGACACTGACTGTTGTTTTTAAAAATTATAATTTCCATTTTGATGTGGGACCCCAGTAATACCTTTTATTTACAATGGATAAATATCTCTTTAAATTTCGTGAAAGTAACAAATATAGCTATAGACATTCTGTTTGGGGTAAGAGTGAAAATTCGTTTATTGTTCCACTTAATTCATAATTGAGCCATTATACAGTATGAATTTTCACTACCAATGATTGATGAGGCAAATCCGTGCAGGATAAATTCCGATTGTAACTCGAAACCTGTGGCGTTATCATTTCATCGAAAATCGCAGTTCAGTGATATCATTTGTGGAAAGGCTGTCGTTCATTCAAAGGGTTAATACATCGCGCACATGTCACTCTTTCGTTTCAATAAATTACGGAGTTGACCAGTAAATCGCGAGGTGTTGAAAAAAGGGGGTGAGTCTCGCACTGCGTTGATTGAGCTGTAGATATCATGATTTTAATTGACCGGCAGCTGTACTTTTTGATGGGCGTATTTACATGCATTAACGTATCTCTGATGTACGCGCCTCTAATGGCCAAAGTTTATTCGTTTGACGATGGCAATTAGCCGCTTCGACGTTCACATATTCATAACTCAAATTGGCTTATCTTGTAACTTTATTTAATTTGTGAATCATACAAGTAACGAGTTAATACTAGTATTTATTTTCTGGTTTCAGGAGGAGGACGAAAAATCGTCATGAACTACTTGTTTGCGAGGAAAATATGTATCCATAACATTAAAATCGGCAACTTTAAATATACGACCCACGTCTGAGGTTGATACTTGTGATCTTTTTATAATCATAATCTTTTAAAACAACAGGTAACAAAAATCTTCTGATCAAAAAACACTCAAGGATAAAATATCTATGGCAGTTTACCGGAACTAGAGTTAAAAACGAGTCAAAGTTAATAACAATTAAGAACCCGTTGAAGCAAACAGTGGTTTTGTTATATTAATTAGCGATGATTGAACAGGTGATTAGGGCCAAATTTCTTACATTTCACGCCGTGCTCCGAATTGTAATTCAGGTGCACCTCATTAATTTCAATAAAGTCTCACGTAATTTACGAACACAAAGATAAAATTTACACCAGCATAAGGAAAAGGGATAATTTTGGACCAGCCTAACAACATTAAATAGATACTTATAATCAGTATGCTTTAATTACAGTAGTTTTATAATTATACAATGGGAAAATCGTTTAGCCTCGTTCGGTCTCGTAGTATCTCGTACCTCTGTAAAATTAATTGAAAATGATTCAGTAAGGTTGGTAATGTTAGGCTCTACAAAATTTTAGCAACATACAATAATATCAATAATAAGATCAATACTTTGGTAAAGGGAAAAAGAAAGACTTAGATAAGCTTTTTTTATATTCTAAAGTCATGTCACATCGAAAAAATAAGAGAGAACCTACTCTAAGCTAAGAATGGAAGTGTCAGGTATTTTGAAGCTCGTAAGGCATACTTCTGGGTAGAACGTAAAAAATTAACTTTTTGGCAGGTTGGAAAATTTTTTTTAATTTGTGTAACTTCGGAAAACTAAGGTAGAGCCTAATAGTACGTATCGACCAACAATATACAGTACTCGGGTATGAAATTCCAAAATCAAAACGAATATTTGGTACCTTGAAATTCTCGAATCCAGCAACTTCGCCGACTCCTTCCACCCCCGGACCTCCCAATCTCTTTTGTACATCAATTCGATTTTTTTTCAATAGCAACTAGAATTTTTTGCTGCACTGTCCGAATACTTTTTCGTATTAAAGTGCAACATAATAGCATTGTAAAATATAGTTCGCTTACGATACAAGTTTAATCACAAATATCTAAACAACATTAATAATGATAATAATAATAATATCGAAAGTAATTTTGACTACAATTTTCTAACAGCAGTGTACGGCAATAACAGCAGCAGCAGCGTCTGAGCATCTGCCAGAGAAGCTGTTCACCGTCTGCACTTATTCGCCCTCCTTCCGTTGATATATACAATTTTTAGGTCGGCGTCCATGTCCTCTGCAACTGACAGTTTGACTCGGGTCGTATAAGCCAACAGCAGCACATATGTCTACAGACATATATACTATACGTGGATATGTTACCCAAGAAGGAGAGGAAGCATTTGGGAGTTCACATGGACGGGGGCTTTTATCGCGGAAGAATTACCCGTTTATTTGCTTCCTTCCTTCCTTAGTCCTTTATCTGCCAACCAGAACTAAAAAAGGAAGGGAGAAAAACATGTGCTTTGCTCTTTTCAACTGAGCTGCTCTTTCTTGTATCCGGAGATGCTGAGCTCCTTATTTATGTTTTGCTTACACTCAACTGATCATCTTATTTTACACGTGCACACATATTATTATTTAAAAAAAAAAGGAAGCATCCCTTTAAGTCACCAAACTAATTATGTTTTTACTTTCAAACGGTCTTGTGTTTACTTAACAGTGGCCAGTTCTTTCTTACGTGTTGACAAATCACATCCAACACTTCTTCTCTTGTTTACTCCCATTTTCGTGCTGAGCTTTTCAATTCTTTGATGGATAGGAGCGCTTTTTACCTGCATGAGAGTATATACTAAAAAAAAAAAAAAAAAAAGTTGTAGGAGCATATTTCCTAGCGATCCACCAAAACTACGATTAATCTTCATCGATCGCATATAATACTTACCCTTTTAAGCACTGGAATATATAGGGTATCGTTTGACTGCATCAACAGGCTACTTCATTTTTCAATGATCATTTTTATGTAGCTTGGCTGAATTTTGTAATTTAAAGTTTTATTAAATAAGAAAAATAAAAATTATTTGCTTGCATGAATAGTTAAAATCACATTTTGTCATAGTGTATACAACATACAAAAAAAAAAGTAAAAAACAGCGCATGAATACGTCAGTTCTTCAATATCTTTCAACATTCCCCCTACTTCGTTAAGTAGCTCCGGCACAGCGCGATCGCGATACCAAATCTCCACTGGCTGTAGTCTGACGGACCAGCCTCTTGGGTGCAACTACTACACGCACACAATAGGTGAGCGGGAAAGAAAGTCTATGAGGGGTGTATATTTTGTGTGTGCAAGTACACGAGCTTCCGGCGCGTCGCTTTTGTAACATAACATAGGGGGGGACTCTCTTATTAAAAGGGCTCAGGTGGCACTTCTGGGGGTTGAAGTGAAAGTAAGAGAGAGGGGCCGGGCCGATAAATAAAAAAGATAGCGCTTGCACACGCAGTAGCTGCGACGACGGGGAAAATTATCTACTGCACACGCGGTGAGGGTCGTATAGGCCTCTGCAGTGCTAGTAACTCTGACGGGCTCAGATAGGAATTGGAGGCGCGATATTTTGCCTCTTAATTGGCTGTTGCTCTGCCTCGTTTAATTGATATTTACCGCGAGATGCATTTTAGTTTTTTTGCAAAATGCGATTTTTTTTTCTATGTTGGAGTTGGTACTAAACAAAATACACGGTTTGTTTTGTTTTTCCTCGGTTTTTTAAAAGCAACAAATGGATTATCAATTGATGTAGCAAGATTTTAAAAAATGACTAGAGGAGGGAGGCACCCATTGGTTGGAGCTCAAAGGATGAAAAGATCACGCCAGTGACGACGGATCGTGTGGATGGATCCACCGACTGCAGGTGTAAGGGTACGTGTGTGGTCGTGCCCCGAGAAAAAGCGGAGCGTCGGCCGCTCGAGTGGAGGTACGGTCGCGGCTGTGTGTCCTCCTTCCCTCTGCACTTGATGCCCCGAGACAACAGAGAGTCACGAGAAGAGCAGGTGGTGGAGGGGAGGAGAAAACTCGAGTGCAGGGGAACAAGAGACTGGCCTCGCGCGTGTCTTCTTTTTTTTTTTTTTTTTTTTTCCTTTGTAGAAAGTTGCCTTTACTGGAGGTGTTTTTTCGTGTTGTTTATTGGACCGCCTTATTGGCCTCTAAATCAGTCTTGCGGTTTGTTAGCCGTGCAAAGCTGTTTATTGTTTTTTTTTTTTTTTTTTTTTTTTGGGCCCCAGAAGTAGGAGACCTCCTCCTTGGTTTATTAAATTTTTTGAGGTTCAGTAAATTACGTACTGTAGGTACTTTGGAGAAAAACAGCGAGAGCTTCCGTGGAGGTTATTGTTGAGGATCGTGTGTCTTTTTCCAAGGTTATTTCGAGGCAATTTCGAAGCTGTTAAATAATTTCTATCTGCAGCGACTTTCAACTTTGCTTTACAGAAATATTATTTATGTTAGCGATTAATTTTTTATTACAATCACATTCACTTTTACCAACGTGTGCACGAGCTGTAACCACATATTAAAATAAAAAAATTAAAATATATCCACAGGCAATTCTCTTCCTTTCATCCACACCATGAAAACACACTGATGTACGAAACTTTGGTAAATCGCCTTTTTAAAAATTCCCTCTGTCTGCGTCGCTGCCAAAGCGCTCGTTAATTACGTGAAAGAAAGAAGGCACGCCTAGTCCCCCCATCCCCTCCTCCTCCTCAACTGCACAATAGGAAATTCCCGGCAGGCACATGTACATGTATAGGTACAACCATCCTCGAGGGTAGACGTATAGATGTTACAGGTGCTCGCAGACCCAAGTTTAGAGCCACAGTGGCTGGGAGCACTGCAATCGATACGTTTGTTCCCTCGTTAGTCTCTCCTCCCCCTCCGGTACCAGCTAATTTCGCCTCCTCATCCCGGGATGGATATAAATACCCCAAGCCCCGCTAATTGGGTCGATTCTGTAAATTATTCCCGATGATCTGGGGGTAAATTGGCGAATAACTTTCGTTCAATGTGGGTAACTTTAATTTTAGGTCGTCGTTGGTGGTCGCTGTCGAGCATCACAGAAACAATTATATACTTATACATTAAAAACATGCGTTGAAGGACTAATCGGGTAATTCATCCAGATGGATAGTATAGCCAATCATCGCCAATGATCACAGTGGAACTGTGCAACACCACATTACATCGTAACACATGTGCAGTTGTAGTGCAAGAGTAGGACACAGCTCGTCAGCAAAGTTGTGCAGAGTAGAGGCTTGTGACATGTTAAATTAGTGATGCATTTCCCACGAGTACCACTTCAACGCATCAGCGTGTATACGTGAAGGCCCTCAGAAATCGAAAAATAGAGCGTCGTTGGTAGCAGCATTACCGTGTACGTAGAGAAAATTTCGTACATTTATTAGAGTAGTTCACCGTATCAACAATCTTAAGTATGAATTTAATCTGTACTTCATTTTTTTTGTTGCTATCGTAACCCTCTTCTTCACGTGACAGCCTGTGTGCCGCTGACAGCCAAGTTTAGCTGTTGACTTTTTTCGTGGAATCGTCTGTAATTTCAGCATTCCCTGTTACGTACATTTTGAAAAAATATTAATTTTGACTCAAATGTTTAGAAAAATATCAGAATAGTGGTTGTGGATTGATAACGTATATTTATAAATAATTAAGTTTAATCAGTTTCTCAACAAAAGAAAATTATAACTATAAATTTTTTTCCGTAACTTTACATTGTTACAACTATTATGCTGTTCGACTTTAAAAAAATAGTTCAAAGATATAAGTGTTACTGAAATATTTATTTTGTTTTCTCTTATTTGGATCTTGATTGCCTAACAGCAGTATTTTTGAATTAATAAAATAAATAATATTTTATTATTAATTTGAACATGCAGCCCGTCCACAAACCATTGATGTATAAATGCAAGCAATTTTGTCAGCCAACGAGCACAAAAACGGATGATTCTTTACCCCAAAATAAGCCCGTATATATTTTTATCATCATAATTATCAGTAACAATAGTATGTATAGAATCGCTCCAACACGATAACAATCAAATATAGGGCTTTGATGTACCTACATATGCATTTACATCATTGCAGGTATTTGACATTGATTTCAATAGAGCTAATTAAATATTGGTGAAGCATCGGTCATGAGGAGAATACGACTATCTTATCGCAATGAGTGTATTTCATGGCTCATTGGTTTCATGATTTTGTGGTGCGCGAATTACAGCAGAGAAACAGGGAAGAGATGGAAGGAGCCACTAATGATCAGTTCTATCGAGTAAATGTAATGGTATAAGCCCAGTGATGCTCTCTCGGCTGCTGCTGTCGATGGTGTCACTCGTATAGGAAGACACTCACTCTAATCAACGTCTCTCTAAGGGGGGGAAAAATCAATCGTGTGCACAAAAAAAAAAAAAAAAAAAGAAAACGAGGTGTAGGTCGTCTCATCCTCCCGTGACGATTAATTAGTCGAGGGGAGATGGTCCGTCGTCGCCTGTCCTTTTGCTCGAGACTGGCAGGCCACAGTAGTGTAATCAATCTGTGGTCAGACGTCGCCGTCGGTCCAATCGCTTGTCGTCGATCTTTGATTCGTTGGCGTCGGAGAGACTGGGATCTCTTGTTATACTGCATCGCTATAGATGCTATCTTGCCTCTCTGGCTTTTCCAACCGCTGCGACTTTTATATCAGTTACCTGGAAATTTTTGGATTTTAATTTTTTTTTATTATTTACGCGTTTCATTAATTTCGAGTTTATTAGACAAAAACGGCTTTTTAATTTAGAAAATAATGTTCTCAATGGATATTTTAGAAAGAGTGCACGTCGCATTTCATAACACAAGATGAAAAATTAAGATAGGAGGAAAAAAAGTTTCGAAAAAACTCGTGATGGAAGTAACGAAATGGATGCATCGATAAGCGCTGACCATCGAGACGAGGGAGGAAGGGATGGCAAACGAGACGAAGATCGACGTATGGATATCGTCCACGTACATTACGTACACACGCCACAGGGTCCATTTAGGGGATGCGCGTCCAGACGTGGCCATAGATAGCACGAACACGTCAATGTGCGGCTGCAAGCCAAAGGCGCGGAAATACACGGAAACGACTGTGGAGGCATAGGTGGCAGGTTATCGGACGCTCGGGATCTGTATTCATCATTTCGACTACCCCACATTTTCCTCGCCCCCAACCAAAACGAGCTTGGTGGGGCACCTGAGCCATACGGAGCTGCGTCTCTTCTCGATGGGACACGTACGCTATGCTGTGAATGGCTTATCGTACATCGGTTTCACGTGGTTGTGTCGGTGAACGTGGTGTTACTGTCACACGTGATTTGGTAGACACGTGGAATTTCTCATCGGATAAAATACTTCTGTAGCCCTATTAGATATAATTTTTTTTTCCTGATTAGAATTCAATTGTTTATTTAGATTGCGTTACACAGTACATAAAAAATTAGTTGTGTAATATTAATTTTATTTCAATTTTAGTGGTATTTCTATATTTTTATGGACGTATTTTGCGTTACAGAAAGCACGGAAAAGAAAATCAGTAAAGTTTAGAGCAGTACAATATTAGTAACTGAATTTTGAGCATTTTTTGTTTCGATAAAAAAATATACGAACGTAGTTGTGTACAGTTGGAAGTCAAACCTCCAAACTCTGGGAGACTGAGCAACCAATTCTGAAAAGATGTGCAAACTTTTTGAAAGTCCACTCTAGCGATGAATTGATGAAAAAATTCAACCACTCGTGCTCCATAAACGGAGTAGTAATGTCAAGTGTGGAAAAGCTTTTCGATTTTTAGATTTAATATTTTTAAGTTGTTTGCTTTTTCCATACATGAAAAGTTTGCTCTATTGCGACACTCAAGGTTTCATTTTCAATGATTGAAAAATGATTTTACGAATGAGTTGGGCAGTAAACAATTTCTTGAAATACAATGACACATTGAAACATCGTATGCAGTTTGTTTACGCTGAACACCATCATATACATCCATAATCTAGTTTTTTTGAGGCAATACTGTTTTGTGTCCAAAAATAAAAATGCTTTCTGTAGTTACGTTATGGTCCTTCAATTTTTTAATTTGCCCAAGCGTTTTTATTTTTACATTCCAAAATTTCATTAACATCTTTCCATATGATCAAAGACAAAGAACGAATTTTATTTTCTTTGTATCTTTTGTTCTTATCTAAACAAATGTAAAATTAATTTACTCTACAACTTGCAATGAAAAAATATCTCAACTACATAAGACTCTTGAAAAGAAAGTAGAAGATTTATTATACAGGATTCATAAAACCCTCTTTCGCTCTGAGATTGGGAATTAAATTTCAATGAGATTCGCAAAAAGGCTCGGGGTTGTGCTTGCGACTCTCGAATTAAAAAGTTTGTTAGCATTGCACTAGATTTCACAAGTGCCCGTAACTCGAGTGCAGTAATCGAGGCGTGCACAGGAAAGTTGGTGCAAAATTTTCCAGATGAATTTGTAATACGCACTTCAGAAGAGCTTTTCTGGCGCTCAAACATGAATTTGTATTTAAAGGTAATCCATACGGAAACATTTAGCTCCGAAGCTGTTGCTTTTAATCCAAAACAGAGAAAGAAAGGGATAAGCGACTATTATATTTTTCGTTTGATCCTCCTCTTCTTTCTCTTCATGCAATCTATAGCGGAATCAGAACTTTCCTTTTTATTCTTTTCACTTTTTTTCTTTTCATCACTGATACAATTGCGAGACTAAACGAGGGAGGGACTCAAAAAGCCCCTTATGCTTTTCCTCCCCCTTCAACCCTCCATTTCTTCAAAGTTCTGTAATATTCAAGGCCAAAATAGCCAAAATAGCAGAATAAGTAGGCCTCCCTGCGATTCGCTTACATAATTAATCCCAACTGATTGTGCTTGAAATGAATTTCCCTCCTTTCTTTTGTATAATTACTCTTTAAAATATAACAAAATTAAAAAAAAAAAAAAGCTGACTAAAGCAAAAACAAACCATTTCTGATTATTGTACATTTTTAATGTGCTAAGAATGGGTGGAAGTAGGTGACTTTTGAAAATAGTTTGTCATAGAAAAGGGTAAGTGATGTCTTTGACGAAAAAAAAAAAACGAATTGAATCGGAAAGATAAAAAAATCGCATCAAACGCCGTACACGAAATTCCCATTAGTTCGTGCCGATTGATGATCGGCTTGACAGCTAGAGAGAGTCGATTGCGTGGCTCGCGATATACGTATACCGTTTATTGAAAAGCAGATTAAGGACTCGTCTCTCGCACGCGTGCAATTAATGCGAAATTGGCTACTATGGCCAGTGCCATTTGATAGCAGCAGCCACTACGCGATCCAACACGTGATATATCTATGAGCTGACCATCTCCATGGGGTGAATTGCAATCACACGAGTCTTACGAGATTCGGTCACTCTGGGGGCTAGTGCTTTTATTTTTTTATCTTCCTTTTGAACCCAAACTTTGTCAAAGTCCACGGCACTCCTTAATCGAGGTCGGACGGGCATATTTAGCTGCGCCAATTTTACCCCGTAGCTATAATCACGCCTTGGTTATTTGGAGCTGAAATAAGTCCCCCTCCCCTTCCCCCAGTGAAAATCGTCGCCTCTGACCTGCAAGAGAAGTATTTAACTTGGCTCCGAAACAAAAGACGTGCCATATCTTTGACATGGAGTCGTATCTCCTTATGTGGAGCTTCTCCTCCGCTTTTGTGTCTTTCCTCCTTCTTCTCCAGCCGCCGTTCCATTGTTCGTCTTCCCAAGGGCTTTGCTCGTCACGACTCGCGGATGATTCCCGATACCTCAGCCTCTCCTTTCCAGCTTAGCTGCTGCTTTTTTTTTCCTCGGTTCAAAAGGAAGGAAGACGATTCTCTCGAGGGCTCATCGGATGCTCACTCGCGTGCTGGAAAAAAAGAATCATAAAAGTCTCGTTTTTCATCATCGATTTTTATGCTTTTTTCCTTCTCTTCGCGGATATGTTTGCTCGTCTTTGCTCTGCACACAAGTGAGATACTTCCGGTGACTGGAGTAGTAATGCTGTCACCAGAAAATAGGTCATTCGGGGATGAAGATCGGGAATTGCTTCTATGGAACTTCCTTTAACAGAACAACTAGTTTCCTTGCCTTGCGGCGAAATTAATTTTTCTTCACTATTGATTGTAAACATCGAGTAATGCAGTATTTAATATTTTATTCTGGCATGGTTAAAAAAAGTTCTTTTAAAATGAGCTTTTCTCTTTAGTAGTTTACATTTTTACAGTTCGGAAAATCTTGGTTGGCTGAGCAAAAATGCGAAAAGGCACCTGCTGAATATATTTCTCCGGGTTCTCATCGCAGTTTCGATAATTCGCGCATGAGCGCGTCCTGATTCTCGAGTAAAAAAAAAAAAAAAAAACTCCTAGAGTGAAAGAAAGTGCACTAGTTTTTTGTTGCATGACCATGATTCAACTTCCCCCCTGTGCTTTTTAGCTGAATATTCTTCGCCTTTTTCTTGTTCCAGCCAATTAAATTTCGATTAGCCAAATACATATGCAACTAGTGCTTTTTCTTTTCTCTGTAGACGATTTTCATCCTATGGGTTCTTTGTGGTGCTTGAATCGTTTCAGTCCTTGCTTCTAGTTTTTTTTTGTTTTAAAGAGGATTATGATTTCTCACTTTTTTTTTCACCTAAAAGGTATGGAAATTGAGGTCTCAAGAGCTCTTTGCTTTTTTTTCTGTTTATAGTTTTTTACTCTGTATTGTAGTTAGTTAATAATTATGTTAAGAAATGTGAAAATTTTTGAATTGAAAATTGAAAGATAATTATCATTTGCATCGATGTTCATGATGTGTTTTTTGTAATTATTGTTACAACACAGTAGTAGAATATTAAAACAAAAACAGATACTATGAACACTATTCAGAAATAAGAAATCGAAACACACATAAATACGAAAATTTAATATTGAAGTAGTTCTTTGTATAGCTATATAAATTTTCTCAAGTAGTATACATCAAATGTGATCGGACAGTAACAAACGCTAGACATTATGAATACCGATAAAATTTTTTTTTTTATTTATTGAAGCTTACTTAAGAAAGTATAAAAATGGAAATATTTGTACTAATTTTTTATTAGTAAATCTAGATTTTCACCGTAATTAAGAAGTAACAATTAAAGACGAAGATCTTCAGTATATAAGTCAATATAATTTAAATAAACAAAAGCAACTTAATCTTATAACAATACAGGTATAGACAAAATGAGATTTAGATTTTTTTAAGTAGTAAACAGTAAATATGGTCAGCCGTAATATACCTCGATCAGTTGGGTGGCGCTAATGAACATACCTTAGTGAATCATAAATCATTGACCACTTGTGTAAAAACTTTTTATTGCCAGTTTATGTTCATATAATAATTAACACTATCAGCTTTGGTAACACAAAATTATTAATGAAACAGTCCACAATGAGTATGATCAAGTATCACATCATACAATTACACCTTTATCGCCTTGTTATTTCATGTTCTATGTAATTATTGATGTTAAATGTTATTTATTTGTTCATTATTTTGAAATCTGAGTTTATTTTTCTTTAACTGCAGACGATTAAGCGCATATGTATAATCACAATACGTACATAAGATATTTTTCGAAACTAACACAAGCACGTGTGCGATATAATTTATAACGTTTTTCCATAAATGTGTTTCTTGTCCATCGTAAAAATGTAAAAAATATCACAAAAGCGAATCTATAAATTTTATAACGCAAGCGCCGGGGCGAAAATTCGAGCGTGAACTGTACATGTGAAACCTTATGAATAAATAATAACCCCTATAGCCTCAGTTCGCCGTTTAAAACAATTGTCCAATTTGGTTGGTTACTAAAAAGGAATGGTTTCAACATTCTTGAATATTGCTGCTATTTTTAAAGGCAAAACTTCAGGATATCTTCATCTTTTCTTTGGCCATATATTTACGTACATTGCGCTAAAACTGCTACTACAAGAGCATGAGGCAGGCAATGACTTTTTTTTATTTCATGCCTATTACAGTCATGAAAGATAGCTCGCTATATTTAAGCAGTTCAACTTTTAAGATTTAAAAACAATAGCGTAAGTCTATGTTGTACAACCTTCTTGACCCGTTTAAAATTTTAAAAATTAATTTTTTACGAAATTAAGGACAATAGAAAATAATAGCTTGGCTGCTCTGTGAATGAGCTTTTTAAGAGCGTTTTACTGGGCTTGAAAAAAAAAAAAAAAAAAAGAAAGAAAAAAAAACATGCGGGGAGTGAGAGAAACTAGGTCAAAGAAATTTTCCTGTATAGGCATGTACGTGAGAAAGAGGCTTCGTGACCTCAAAAAATCCCTTCGGTCCGAGATTTTTTGCATCCGGAAGACGATGGTGTTACTCCTTGCTCTCTTTTTCCAAGATTTTTTTTCACCTTGGCCTGAAATTTCCAGGTGTACTTCAGAAAAGTAAGTAAGCTGTGCAATTTTCAGTAATTTCCTGTTACCTGCTTCTCCCTTTTCCGTCACTTTTCAACCATTTTCTACTTTTATGAAAATCGTTTCGATTAATCGTAGTGTTGTTAACGGTGCTAATAACTTTTTGTTGTAATTTTTGGTATTCAACTAGTTAGTTTTTTAGAATAGATTTTATTTGGTTAAACATGAGGTACACATTTTCTATAATATTGTACAACTTTTAGATGTAGTAGGGCTCTCAATTTGACGACAAGGGATACATTTTTTCTTCGGTTTTTATTTTTTTAATGCCAATCAATCGGCAGTAAAAATTTTTCCTCATCGCGACTTTTCTTATGGTCGATGAATTAATTTTTGTAACAAAAACATTCGTTACAAAATGATTGAAGCCTGAAATTGGGTATATCATAACTAACCACAATCATCCATCTCTTTTTCTATCTTTCAAACTACGAGAGAAACTGTGAGGCATCAGTCAAGCCTTGGACTCATACAGATCTTAACCAAAGCAGTCTTACTTGTCTTTAAAATCCCTTGGATGTATTGTGTAAAACTGCTAAAAAAAAACATCGGATTTCATATTGTTACATTATTATTAACATCCTCAACATTACCAACCCCAAAGAAAAAATGGTAGATGCGAACAAAATCAGGTAATAGGCTATGAAAATCGTCGGGCATCGATCGAAAAGAGGATTTGGCTTTGATTCCCCTCACGTGGAAAAATTAGGGCAATTGCAGGAGCAGAGCACACGTAGAAAAGAGGCGGTGCACATTTGGCTCGCTTGCAAAGGAAAACATAGACGGTATGACGTCAAACGAATGGGAGGAGAAAATTGAGCTTTCCAGCTTCCGGCCATATTTGATACCTTCAGATTTCGGAGAAGAGAAGGTGAACGACGAAAAGTCGCGAGGAAACAATTCGTGGCGTGAAATCCTCCCAAGCCCACCAATTTTCCGGGACTGGGAGGAAAGAATACTCCGAGGACTGGGATTTTCCTTACAGAGGCTACTTGGGTGTATCTCAAAGGAAGCGCGAAATTCACATGATTTGGTTTCCTGCTTGTTATGCACTGAGCCTAGAAAATATTGGAAAAAGAAGGTAAAACAGTGTTATGTAAAAATGGAAATTGCCGAGGGCATTTTTTTTTCTACTGCTCTTTGCATACAAATTACCAAATTGTGCTACAATAATAATAGTATGTTAAATTTATAAAGACAATAAATGCCTAAATAAGGGCACATGATCATTCTACCTCATACTCCCATGGAAAAAATTACGAAGCACAGAAAGTTCAAAGCTCACACGTTGCTTGCCTGTTTTTTCACACTGGAAGAAAGTACGAAAAATTCGATTTGACGTATTATTTTTCCACGTTTTAAAAATGTGGTACGAGATTACAAATGTATATGAGTCAACCATATTACAAAGAAACATAATCCAAGGACGGGAAGTACAAGAGTAAAGTTCGTACAATCTCAAGAAAAGAGTAACAGTAGTCGCGTCAAGTGCAGCTTGGCCTTGACCTTCCTTTACTGCAAACGCGAACGCGCATGGCAATCCCCAGGAGAGAGGACCCCACTACCTGCTCTTCCTCCTCCTCCACTACCTTGTCTTCGGTCACGGCGGCCACTCTGATAAGAGAAGAGGAAATTAAGCTTTTCTCATTGTGCACTTCACGACTCGTTATTTCTTCTTATTTTGAGCCCAATTATTCTGCCACTGCTGTACTTGGCCATTTTTTGTCACTTGTGAAGGTGCTGCGATGACAATCGGATTTAGAACAGTGGAAATTCTCTTCTTACAAGAAATTATACATATTTCTCTCAAAACGATCTTTGTGAATTGTAGTAACGATTTAATTTAAATAAATACTTTCAAGTGATTTTATTGGCAGCGCTATCAATTGTAGTAAATTACTTGGATGGTTGGTCTTAAGTAAAGATGGATGTAACTTATGATTTGGGGTGACAAAGTATTGGAGGCAGATAGAGAGCAGATATCAAGTGCAAAGCATTATGTCTGTGGAACAGAAATATAATAGAAATAGCTTCCAAAAATGAGGGAAACAAAAGATAAAAACAAAAAAATAAAAGAGAGAAGAGCGAAGAGTCGAGTAATGGGAGGTGGAAAGGCGGGGAGAGAACAGGTGTCGAATTAGAGCAAAGAGACGCTGAGTTACTTTAAAACGCGAGCACAGAGCTGGAAGAGGAAAAGTGTCAGATTACAGAACGCAATTAGACCAATTAATTATGACCTTTCCTTTCTCTCGCTTCTGCACTGTGTACGTACATATATTTACTCTTTCCTAGATAATTGGCCATGTAATACCTTTCGTCGAATGAGTTGAAGAAATCTTGTAGGTTTTGAGTTTTTAATGACAATTAGCAAGGGATACTTGAATATTACCTGATTTTTTTTGTACGTGTCATAGAATTTATAAAAGTATGAAGTTTAACTTAGAGACTTGTTTTTTGTGTTATGTCATTTTTTGTTATGTGTAATTTTTTTATTTTTTATTTTCAATTACAGCCTGAATATGTGAGGAACAGAAACAAAATGACCAAGTCAGCACCTTTGCCAGTAAATTAGGTGCAACAACAGCTGCCTCCAGATGGACACGCTCAATTACGCTGCTCCCGGATAAACATGTAATCAAGTGCAGCTCGAGACTAGTGTGGGTATACAGTTGCGATGGGATGTACACTACACTGGAGCAGCACAAGCAAGTGAGGGATGGAGGCAGGGGGTAGGGGGGGATGTAAAAGCAAGTGCCGCTTGGAGACTCGTTTCGTCGCTTACAGCCGTGGACTCAAATTAATTTGACGTCCCCTACATACCATTTTTGGTGTCCCCAACCTCCAATGTCTTGATTTTACTCACTTCCACTTTCATATCCTTGGCCGTGCATGTATAGTGGTTTTTAATTTTTTTTATTCATTTTTATTTGAAAGGCTCATGCCTTCAATTCCCAAAACTAAATGTGATCTCGAAAAAAGACCCACGTCAGGTTGCCTCAGCAAAAAGTAAGAAGGACAATGACAGTAGCAGCACCAAAGAAGAAGAAGAAACTCGTCATTGTCGTCGGCCCAAAAAGATTAAAGCTCATAAATAATGGGGGGTAGGGGGTGGCCCGGAAAACATCGGAAGAGGCACGAGCGTAGGTGGAGTCCCTCGGGGGGATCCTCGAGCCAGTAAATCTCGCGGCCGAGCAAACGCGAAATTGCCGTGCGGAGCCCAGCCAAACTGTCTGGAGGCTGTTGCAGCCAAGAGGTACGCCAAGGGGAGGGTGTGGGCATCCTTTGGCACCTACTCCCCGCTTCTATTTTCTACCCTATATTGTTATTATTGTTATTATTATATGGTGCGATGCGTGAAGTACACGTTTAATAACTAGACGTTCCTGGGCTCCTCCCAACAATAGCCGAGGCGAAGATGATTTAAGGGCTGGGCGGACAAGAAGCGCCGGAATCTTCCTTTCTCGGCTGCGTCCTATGGCGCACAAGTACAAGCAGCTTTGGGCTCCCCGTTATTAACCACTTAAAGCTTCACGATACACACTTACTTGTCTTGATGTGGGTGTTAGAGGTACTTCGTTTTACAGCCCAGTTCTACAGGACAAGCATAAACGTCCCACGATCGCGAGTCCTCGACTTTATGTGATCCCCATTTTTTGTTGATATTGTATGAGAAATGATTTTGAAAACTAAGAAGAATACAGTAACATGTTGAATCCAAGGTTATGAAAATTTACCAGAAAAACTTATGACTATTTCGATTCCAAAGGTGTTTTCCATACACACGTGTAGTTAAGAGAAATGGATAATAACAAAGAAAATCATAATTATTTTCTTCTTTTGAAAATTTGTTGTACAGTCCAATGAAATGTAAGACTTCTATTACATTTTATTCGACCGAAACAAAAAACTTGATACTTATTTAATTCGTAGCACACCGAGGTAGTTTTAATATTTTAATTTTATAAAAATCTTGATTGCTGCAATACTTATTTTATATGCAGGGATACAATTTCAATTAAGATTAAAAACACAGTAAAAACCGCGATACGACTACTTATGTGAGGATAATTGAAAAACTTTAATTGAATGAAAAAGTTGAGTGTTAAACAGACCGACATTACGGGAGGGACAAAAAGAGAAGTCGAGGGTGGAAGAGTGAAAAAAGGTGAAACACAGTCGGAAATAGGGGCTAGAGAAAAGGAAGAATGGAATGTACAGCACGTAGTGGTGGTGCAAGTATAGCACAGCAACGCAGAGGGTAAGTTGTGCACATATATACATACGGAGTGGGAGGGTAGAAAGAGAAAGACGAAATATGCGCGCTGGCTGGGGCACATGTACTGCATTGCAGTTACCGCCGGTGGTGGTGGTGGCAATGGCCGTGCTATAGGCATTCAGGTATTCAAGGCTCGGGAAAAGGGATGACGGTCGGAGAAAAAAGTATCCTCGTCGTCACACAGGTGTGGGAAAGCCGCTCAAATTTTTTTCCCTCTCTTTTTCTTGCAATGTCTATACTTTCCTTTTCTGTCCCCCTCACTTCTGTACACGAGGGACTCGTGTATGCGTCTCCTTGACTTCGTCTGGCCCTTTTTTCTTCTTCCCCCCAGAAAAGGTAACTAAATATGAAGACGCTATAGAATTTATGACTGTTGATGTTAATCAGAACGGTAGTAAAGTACCGAGTACTAATCAGTCGCATTACAGCACTTGCGGTAAGATTATTTAATTGTAATACATCAAGAGGAAAGCAGTTTAGGTTGGGGGTAATGGATGTTTTGGAAAATAAGAATTTTTTAAGTTGACTAATATGAATTTGTATTATTTACCAAGATAGAAAGCGTTTTAAATTTTAGACGTACATATATTTTAAGCCAAAAGTGTGGCCTACCAAAGTCAGAAGATTTTTTTAGTCGCTGGAAGCATATATTTCCTAGATATAAACTGGTTTGGACCAAAACATTGTGTCTCTACCATGAGTTATTAAGGCGTATATTTTTGTAAAAATACAAGACTTTAAAAAATAAAAAAAATAGTTAGACAAAAACTAATTTTAACGAAACCATGCAGTACAATGAAGAGGTGATTTTATTCTACATATACGGAGCAGGGAGAGAATTGAAGTGTTTGCGAATTCTTTCCAAAGACATCCCATTCGTCTCCATTAGTGGGTCTGCGCCGCTACGTGCTATATATAACCTACTCTGCAGCTGGAAAAAGCATTAAAATGAAAATTTTAACGTTTTGCGATCGCATCGCCTATACGTTTTTCGCGGATAGGTTTTACGGTGGTTTCCCGAGGGTATAGAACAAGTAGGAGTTAAGAGAACCCATAGGCGGTGCACTTCCCAAGTGGGGAGAAACTCATTGGTATCATCAGCAGGTGAATTTCAAACAAATAATTTTCGTGAAAGTAGTGGAAAAACAGCACAGATTGTGTTTGGATTGAATTTCACCGGAAAATAAACTACCAAATGGATAGGATCGGTAAAGAGAAAGTGGAAAGACTTTGTAGTTCCATCCGACATCGACGAGGACTCTGCCACAGTTAATACTCCTAATGGCTTGGCTGATGTTGAACTGCTGATTTTTTTTTGATTCTTTTTTTCTATTTCTATTACAACTAATGTAGCAGTTATTAATCCTTTAACGCATAGATTATAAAATAAGTTTTTTGCCAACTGCAATGAAACGAGAAAAAAAATAAAAAATTGTGGTCCTCGTCATTCCTCTTGGATTAGTAGGTGTTAAAGTGAGATGTCGAGGAATAGAGGAGATAATATTTGTGCTAAAAACTAAGAGGTGCTTCAGAGAAACACGGAGCCCAGCGAATGCGAAATTTCGCATGCATACGGTCATTTTTATTTTCGTTCGCTCGCTCGCTGCCGTAAATTTCTTTCTCTTCCGCTTGTTTTCTCGCCTACCTCGTCGGTGTGTTTAAATGTTAACTACCTTTTCTTTCACTCGCTCTGACGTAACGCTTTTCTTCAGCTCCCTGTCGATGCTAGGCTTCTCTGTATTAATTTTTTATTACTGTCCACTTGTGTTACTAGCTTTTACTCGCAATATATGTACTAATTTTTTAATTTTACAGAATAAATGGTGATGTTGAACTTGCATACAAGTTAGGGTCTAGCAATAAATCACTATTACACATACATAAAAAAATTTTTTATGGCACTAATTTTTTGAACAACTTCCGTCGCACAGTGTATAAAAGCGCAAACCTTATTTCCTCGCGCAAAGCCAAAATCAATAATTGGAAAGGAAAGATAATCAGAGCAAAAGCCCGAAATGTGGGAGGGGAAGGAAGAAAAGAGATGTCGAGGGAAAAACAAAGGGAGCAACGAGCCAGTGGATCCTGTGGCATCGGGTGGAAAATACTCGCGCGAATGTGCTCCAACAACGGGACCACCAACTCGCAGACTCGCACTGTCCCTTTGACGGATCAATCGTGTCACGATTTCCCATAGACGTTCATTCAATCTTGGCTCCACTGCACCAGTGTACGTGTGGCTGATCGTGGACATCGGCAAATTGGTCCGATTACACGAGGAAATTCTCTCTTGTCCTTTTGATGGGATTTTTTAAAAGGGCACGAGCTTATCTCCTAATGCCATTTGATTCACACGAAATCTTTTTCTTCGCTCTCTTCTCTCGTTTTTTTTTTTTATGCTGTGGCACAATTAGCTAACATGTCGATGTTCCATGTGAGGTGCTCTGTTATTGGTCTCATTGACATCGACTTTTCATTTTGGTAATCTGTAAAGAGCCATGAAATTTTTCCTCAATACCATTTCCGTGTATATACACACCTCCTCGATATTTCCAAAGAATCGCCATCAGCGCGGAGTAGTTGATGAGTCTCTCTTACGTCGCAATGAAAAAATCATTTTAACAATGTCTCAACGGCGATGGATAAAAAGTGGATTTTGTCTAGTTCATGGCTCGCAAAGTTTGGGAATTTAAGTCCTTTAATTTAAACAAAAAATAAAAGTCCAAACGCATACCTCGTCCGGAGAGAGAAAGAGGTGGTGTCGAGACAAATGGGACGACGCGAGCTTTAATTTCGGTCGGTCCGGTCGCTTGGCTCGTGCGTACCATACGCCATCCCCTCCTGCTCTGGTGGTCCACTGAATTTCACTACTATCTTGCAAAGTTTAATTTTACCTAATTATTGCTTTCATTTGTCGTGCTTGTTTCTGTGCCTCGTGAATTCGGTGCGTAATACGAGGATGTTTTTCCAACTTGGCTGGCGATTGTTCGAAACTTTACGTGCAAAATTTTTCAATTAATGATTTTATTAAACAATGACCACAACCGGAAAAATCTAAAAGTTCAATGGTAAAAAAAATCAATGCAACCCCGCAATGAAAGGTATATAAATGTATGAACAAAAAAAGGTTAATACTTCAACACTTGTGCATGCATGAGAGTAGACCCAGTCGGCGAAAAAAAATTTACACACGTTCAGCCACAAATTTTTTATTTTTGCTTATGAAACAATGTTTTTATCAAATAATTTTTACCAACATTCTTAACCGTTTCTCTGCAGCCTTGCATACGGTCAAATTATTAAAAATTAAATAATGTACTCAGCATCTAATATTTTTGTCCTACCACGAATTTTTACGCGATTTCTCAATTTATACGTAGATACATTAGGAAACTCATAGATTTTATGGATATGTTGTGGTCCGTAATAATATAGGCAGTCATAAGATTAAGTTTAGAAGCTACATTAGTTACTCAATCACTTAATCCAGTGTCCAATTATTTTTTTAAATAATTTATTCATTTTTTAAAATCAAAGTTCGTGATTTTAACTAAGCAAGAATACGTATGTTACATACACGGTATAAATAACTTATTCGTTAGTAGAGAAAAGTCTTTCACAGTCTATGTTCCTTCCTATGATTGTCTTAGTCTTATTTCTTCTTCGCTGGAATTATAAGCTACTTCATAAAAAAATAAATCAAAATATAAAAAAATTATACAAGTAGCATTAGAAAGTAAATACACAAAGAGAGAACTTATAAATAGTAAAAAAAAATCTCCAGTCATTTCTAGACACGTGAAAGTTTACACAAACGATCCTCAATAGCCATCGGAGGGGGTGGAATTTGTCACTTGGCCGCGCAGCCAGTGAGGCTCTCATGAATACATTATGCATGCGGTACTAGATGTACATTTTTTAGACTTTTGATGTTCAAAAAAGTCTTAAGCCAATAAAGACAGAATTCTTTCTTTTTCATTTTTCTTATGTACTAAAGAAAAAATAGCAGCCAAGTGTAGAATCGACTGCTCTTCTGTTGTCTTGTGCTCAATTTTTTGAGTTTTCCATTACACGTGTGGTTCCCAATGGGCCCAAGTTGTTCGCTCCAGATTCCTTTTTCAAAATAAAGCCAAATATACGTAGTTTATTTTTGTATTATGTATCAGACTCATCTTTGCCAAACCTGTAGATTCACGTGTGGTAACAGTTGGTGCATAATTTATTCACCGCAAACGTGACACGGATGTCTGCTTCTTACATTTATTTGTGAATACCGTTAGGTTTAAAATTTGAGTTTTATTTAAGTAACTTTTTCTTTTAAAAAATGCATTGAAAAAAAATTACTTTGTTTTATGTAGTTGAGAGCGAGTCTCGTGAGTAGAGAAATAAAAGTAAGGCCCAGCTGTCCTGCATTAGTAGTGAAGCTGAATATTCGCGTGTTTCTCCAGCTACACGTGTACACCCCAGCGCCTAGTTCCCCAAGAACTCGGGGGTCCGTACATTTTTTATGGCCATTTGAGAATGTGTTTGCCGTTTCAGAACTTGAAGCTTATTCGTGGCTGGTTTATTACTATTCGAAGCATATTTTAACGTCCAATGTCCTCCACGTCTACCTTTTTGTACTTTTTTGAATCGATTCACTTTCACGCTTCTTTAAATTTTAATGCCAACCAGAGAACCGAATTGGGAGGCAAAGTGATCAGAAGAGTAGCCTCAAGTGGGAGGGTGAGAAATTTTTAAGCACAACGCGATTGAAGAATTCACGAGCACAGGAGGAAATAGCCTCGGTAGGGGAGCTCCTTTCCAGATGTTGCTTCGAGTCCCCAGGGTTCAGGGGCAACCGTGAAATAAACCATGGAATAAATAGCTGTGGAAGCAAAAAGAATGAGAACAATGAATTGGAAAGGGAAAAGTCAAGTAGTAACTTTGAAGCAATATTTTATTGGGAAAGCTTACGATCAAAAAAAAAGTTTAAATCAATTTCATCTATTATCCGAAACAACTGAGCTAACTGATATGTTTCGTCTCATCTGAGATATTTTGATACATGACATAGGATCAATCATCTTAGAATTAAAGAACTTAACGTGATAATTTATTTAAAATCCTGTAAAAAAAAACCTCTACGTCAAACAGGAATTGTGACTCGAACGATTCAATCTCGTGATCTTTATTGAATGTTTTAACGCGATGGAAGAGCGTTGCTGCAGAATAATTTCATTTGTTAACAGCTCTCTCAAGAAATAGATACTCTATTTTACGAAATCAATAAAAATAATTTGATATGTCGATGGATGGATTTTAAGTCGTTTATAAAGGAGTATAAATGAAATATGTCTAGCCGTCTAGCTCTGATATTTACTCTAATATAAAACAATATTGATGATATAAGTCGTAAATAATATAGCACATCACGTTGAAGAGACTAGGATATGGTTACACGTTGAGAATATCAATAATTTTAAATCACTTCATGCCAAGTCAGGATTAAAATGCAAATACAAACGTGGTAGGTTTTATCATACAGTAGTGAAGGGTGCAGTGTTTAATAATACTCTTAACAATTTAATTACCAGTTATACGTCAGTCGGAAAGAGTGACATATTCAAGAAGAGGAAAGATAGTCACCCAATCACATTTTGTATTTTTCTCTGATATTATTTGCGAAGGGAGGCAGAGAGTTACCGTACTGCTAAAATTTTGGTGGTAACTGATTCACAAATTCGTTGTCAATTCCGCTTTCCAACGCATCAGTAGAGATTCACATGTCTGCGCCAACAGCGGTATTTTTGCAGTTCATTTCTACTAATAAATATATTTTTGATAAATAATAAACAAATATGCGTCCTGCCGATGAGAAATCATCTTTTTTTTATTTTTTTAAATGAAAACAAGCTAATCCCGCCAGTTGTGGAGGATCAGCATTCAAACAAGAGATAAAAAGAGTATGCAAGTCTGAAAAGACCTAGAATATTGAAAAGTGAAGATAAACGAGCAACCACACAGTTCATTGAAAATTCTTTTGGTAAAAAAAAACAAGTGATAACGACGAGAGACGCATTAGTCGTAATTACCACGTGGAAAATCTTGCATTCAGGTTTTCAGGACTAAAGACTTTGTGGGCCATTTTTCGATTCCACTCTTCTTTGTCGTTGGCTCATCTATACGGCCCCAGAGTGGCTCTTTTCTTTCCATCCATTTCTATCCAACGACCAGCTCCTCCTTTGTCTGTGGATCCACTTTTCATTTTTTCCAACTTTCGTCTTCTTTCATTAGTGGCCATTAAATGCTCGTCGAAGGAATTGGTCAAAACAATGGGGCCACGGACGGTACGCTTTTACTAAGAATAGGTTTAATTGATTGTGTATAATTGCTTCATTTATTTTGTCCTCCTTCATTTTGAGATCACTTGATAATTCAAGTAATGACTTGAGGTACTGATCCTCAAGAAAAAAATGGCACGCAGCTCCATTATTGGATAATTACAAATATATAATTCTACCCATCTACGACTCCATATATATGTATTCATGTTGCAAAGACAACAAAGTGTAAGTGGAGGAGTGAGTCCAAGAGGTGGACCGGAGCGACAAGGAGTAAATCAAATTCCCGGTGCATCTGACGTTTACGTCCAGATTTCCAATGAAGGTATAGTGGAGAAGGGCCCCCTTACCATCATCTTAGGAGAAATTGACTGGAAGGGACTATCGATCAACTGGCCAAACGATATTCTACGTAATGCTTGTGTAGAGAGCCCAAAGTGCCACTCAAGGAGGTACTCGGGAGCCTCTGCTCCATTTGCTATGTGCTATCCTATCCATCGATTAGAGTATGAATTTTTAATGAGGTTCTAGATTTATTTCTAATTTAATCTTTTTGAGTAATTACAGATTACTTTTTCTCATTTTTATGCCCACACCACACCACGTAGAAAAAAGCTCTCAAAAAGTAGCAGTTGTTAAATCATAGCAAAAGCTTCCAGTCTCATGCACGTAGGACATTTTTTATTGCAAAAGCCACTGACGATGAGTGGTTTTAGTTATTGGAGCAGTTCGACCCCACGAGAAACGTCACCTTAATCTGCTCAATTGGTGGAAAGATTTATATAGCTAGTTGTTTTATGAGCCATGTATTTTCGAAGAAATTTTCAATGTTCACATTTTATGGCTTGCGGCTCTGGGCAAAGTTTTTTTTTTATGAAGTACAAGTCACCAAATACACTCTTCGAGAAATGTGATTACCCCCGAAATTCCTTTTTGAGGATGAGAAATAACAGAGAATAAGGCCTGAGGTAGAGGCTTTGTCTTTCATTCAACGATACTGAGCTCACACAACTACATTTTACACACATAAGCATGGAGGGGCTGAAAGTGAATCGGACACACGAAAAAGTAATAAAAAAGAGAGGAGGGAAAAAGAAACCGAATCGAAGTGAAACTGGTTGCACTGGATGACTCGCAGAAATGAAAGGGGAATTTTCCTCCGCTTCCCCGTATCTCTGTCCAGGGAAAAGCTACGGATGAGGGATTTTGATAGGTGTTTATTGGAAAGAGAAGAGGAAAAAGGAAATAAGCGCGGGTAGTGTATTTTTCGGTCCGGAAAACCATTTCTGGTTTTGTTCTCTGCTTTGTCTTTTTTCCTCCCCACACATTGATTGTTTCGCGTGATCGGCCACATTATTTACGGATCGCTTACTACACGTGTTTTCATCCTGTTTTTTTTCTTCGTTTGCTCTCAAAGATGGTATTTTCCGAGAATTTCAAGATGTTGTAATTGTTTTTGTCTCAATATATTGGTTTTTAATTTTTTTTTGTGGTAAAGCAAAAAATCTAAAACTTATTAAGTTATTTTTTTTATCTTGTTAAAATTAGAAAAATTTACACAAATTTAGAATAATTACTGAAAAAAAGGATCTTGGAATAACAACAGGATCTCATTGAAAAATAGAAAGAAATCATCTGTCTTTTCAGAAAAATCTTAAGTCATTGATACAGTGAAGGGTATGCGGTAATATACCATCTACCTTCACTAATGAAAGGGTTAATCATAGGAATACATACGGCAAGTTGGTGGTGGTACACGTGTACAGGTATATAGTATGTACTCACGAAGATTTACTTGGTTGACTTAACCTACTTTGTCCAGTGGGTAAACTTTTGAACTTCGCTAATGGGCACCAGATCGATGGTCTCACCCCATCAACATCCGCCCAAATGATCCAAGAAAAGAAAGGGAGGCGGGTCTGCAATTCCTCGGGCGAATTTCATAATTCAAGGCACGTGAGCTGCAATCGCTGATGGGCATACCTACCTCGTACACACACTCCTTGTCTTTCTCGTGGCAGACAATTTTCTATGAGCAAGTCAGAGCCAAGGGTGTATCTTTTTTTTCTTTTGGGAGTTGAATTTTTTTATTTTTTTATTTTTTTTATTTCGCGTTTTGAAGGGAAAAAAGAAAAACTGGACCACTGGATACAGCTCGTACAGCTCGACACTTTTTGTAAGTCTTCCTCTGAAATATTCTGTTATACTTTAAAACACTGTGTAAAAAAGTGTAGGTACTTTGATACGTATATGCTTTTCCTGCCAAATTGGAGTTAACTAAACAGAGAGTCGACAACTAAGTGATCGTCGTAAAAAAATGAAAAAAAATTGGAGAAAACTGGAACTCGTGAATATTACATCTTCCCTTGGCTGCAAACATAAACTCAACTCGTAGAAGGTGGGAGTTTAAGGGCAGCAGGTCAATTAAAACGCATAGCCAACACCACGTAGTACCCCCAGTGTGTGCATAGATAGGAATCTAGTGTGGCTGGAAACTGGAGCAGGTCACAATGTGCTTCTAAAAAGTTGTTCGTAAAGGACACGTGTGCTGCTGATGTACCTGTGCACGTGTGGTTGAGTGTATGCAGAGTTACAGGCCAGCTTCGGCAGGTATTCTTCCGCGTCTGAGTCTCCATATGTATGGAATATCTCTTTGTACAGCCCAACTCCTGGAGACCGTAACTCTCCCGAGGCCTCGTCAATTTCGGCCACTACCTGCAATGCCCCCCCGACGATTAGGTCCTTCGATTACTTCCCTTCCAGGTGGCGCTCGCATATAATGGAACCACGAGAAATTTCAGCTGACGCGTAGATATTGTATGTACAGAGGCTGCCTGAGAAATCGAAATATTAGCCTCTCCTTGGGCCGTTTTATCTTCTATCGGTAGTATGTTCTTGGGCCATTGTGAGTTTGCTTTTATACATAGATTATTCGGAGTAGTTGTACATCAATAACTGCACAGGGGTTTGGAAGTGCTTGTGTATCGATTTCAAAGGATTGTGAAAAAAATTCTCCACTATCAGTAATGTATAGCTTTATCAGTATTGTATTTTTAAAGACTTGGTAAGTGTACTGAAGAATTTGAGTTTTCAAATTATCCCTTTGCAAAATTTTTGATAAACATGCAACACCACAAAATCGTTCACTTTAAAGAGTAAAGTAAAAATTATCTTTCCTGTTTACATTTATGAGTACTATTTGTCGGTTCACCTATTTTTTGTATTATTTAACATGAGTGAACTCTTAGCAAAGAATATCTTTTATTATAATTTTTTTTTTTTTTGAGAAAGCAAGAATAAAACGCCAAGAAACTAAAGATGAATTTTTTATTTAGTTTCGCCCCACCCACTGCAGCGAGTCTACTTTCAAAAGGAGTACTTTTAAAGGGGCTCTACGACGATATTCCCGTCACGAACCCAAAGAGCACACAGACACACTTGCCGATATCAGCTCTGATAAATATACTATGGACTCCAGAGAAAGACAGAGAACCGCAGAGAGAAAGAGAGACATCTGCGAGCGTCTTAATATTGCAAGCAGTGGTTCAGGATGTACTTGGGTTTGGGGATGTAGGGAAGTAACCCCAACGTCTATCTTATAACTTGATATGTAGGTGACGGTACAAATCTCACGCTTATCTTTTTTAGGTCCCATGCTACTTCGCAATTCTATCGCTATAATTTATGCACATCACTAAAGAGGATACCCATTTCTAATTGAAGTTTGATGAGTTGATAATTTTATTAGTTTGCACTTGTTAACTGTTATTTAAACTTGCTATAATATACAGCTTATTTCTGCGATAAAAAAACGTTATTCAATACTTCTGGGATATAAAAGTCGTTAGCTCAATAATTCTACAGGCAAATAAGGAGACTCTACGAATTTTCAGACGAAGATAGGAATAATTTGAACTATTATTAATAATTATACTATTATTCATAATATACTATTATTAAGCATTATGTAAAAAAGTAGAAATTAAAAATAAGTTTTTCTACTAAAACGTAATAAATCGAGCTTATTTTTTGGCCCATAATTTTTCATGGAAACACTTTTGTTTGGTGTACACGAATAGAAACAAGTGTAGAATCACTTACGAAAAAAAAAACCATTCACATTGCACGTATGGGAGCACTGCCCCAGGAAACCACTTATCAAAGTCTGCAGCATGACAATGGGTTGAAACTCTTTTTTCTTCTCCCTTCCGCTCTTGCACTCGATTAATAAATATTTAGACTGCCTGTCGCACACAAAAAGACATAAATCAGTTTTATTATTTTCCGGTACAATCGAAGGTAGAATAAAACTAGCGAGTAACAATCTTTTTCTCAAATGTAATAACATGAATGTTGATCTAATGATTTCACTGTGAATACGAGATTAAATCGCTTTTGCTTTGTGTGCGATAATGCTTTGTGTGGAAGGTCATAGTGATTCAGTGAAAAGTTATTTCATCTGTAAGTGCAAGTTTTGAGTGTTGTATGTAAGATAGTTTATTTTGCAGTTATCTTTAAAAAGTCACATGTGAATATATATTATTAGCACATATATAACGAACATAATTCAATTGAATGTTATTAAACTGAATTTAAAATGTAACCATAAATGAGTGATCCAGAATTTAATGTATCTCTATACTTTTTTTCCTAGACACACACAAATAATAAAACTTTGTTAGCATGAAAAACAAATTCTAAATAGCTATTCTATTGGTGAAATTTTTCAACTTGCCAATGCATTGATCCATATTTTCATGTTACTGTTTAACACTCTCTATTCTAATACTCATGTCTTACCACGAAAAAAACCCTTATATCCCATTTAAACTAGATTGGAGCAAACAGGTTGTAGGACAATTGACGCACGAGTCATTAGAGCACATGGAGATTGGGAGGACGAACGAGAGAAGCGTTTGAATGCAAGACTATACCTCTATTTGCGGGGCACGTTGAGTATAACCTACAGCGAAACGAGGAAGGGGAGAAGTGCAGACTGGCGCTCTCGCATATCGAACCGTTTAACCGAATCCTATGTTATACCCACCCCATCAACGTTAAATGCCTACCATATGTGCTTGTGTGTGTGTGTATGTGTATGTGGCAGCGTTGCCAGTCACTCCGAGTTATCTGCCTTTGGCCACATTAGGCCCACCCATCCCCTTTTACCGTATACATGATGTGCCTCTGCTGCCACTAGATAGTATAGTAATGGTGGTAGAGGTGCCTGAAGCTGCTGGATATTCCGATAGTGCCCATGCCTTGTCCAGTCCATATGTGTACGAGATGAACATCCCCAAATTGGGAATGGCACCTCATGTGATGCAAATATTTTTGCATAAATTTGGTTTGTCTACCTCAGTCCATACTTGCATTGTCTTTGCACGCGATGTGTAGAAGGAGATGGGAGATATAATTGAAGGACCTTAACGTAAATATCCACATAACCTGTGTAAAGGAGGTGGGAGCTATAAAATTGCGAGAAGCACCTTATCGCCTTGCGTTTGTCGCAAAGATGACGCCACGGCGTTTGTTGACACTCCGCGATCCCTTATCGGTCTCTTGTTGGCTCATTCCAAGGGACTGTTTTTAATTATGGACATGTTTGCCTGTGACATTATGGAGCCCCGTAACGTTGCTTACCCATTCCCCTACTGTTTGCAAAAAATTTGCATATTTTACGATATCACCTCTTCCCTCCTCATTTGTCCTAGAAAGTGGGGTTCATGTGAATATTCGTGGCTACAGCTATCAAAATGTCATGATCACCATCATATTTAACAACATTAGTGAAGAGTTTACAGTCTCACCATTTAAATAAAATATCTCACTGCTGTAATATTTAAATCTAAGTATTATATTAATTGCAGATGTAAGCCAGCACGTGCTTTTACATTGTGTACCTCTTCTCTCTATTACCTGAGATTCTGATAGTCCCAATAATAATAACAATAATAAAAATAATATCAATAACAATAACAACAACAAAATCAACAACAACAACAATAAAAAAAAATAGTAATAATAATAGTAATGATAATAATAATTGTTCCACTAGATATTATGCGCTCATAGTGAGAGGAAGAACTTGTGGGTAAGGGATGGTAATAAGTTAACAACTCACACATCAGCGTAGTAGGAGAACCTTTGCTTTGAGTTTTTGGGGTTGCTGATAGTATAAGGGATGTTTACATGGCCTTGGCTTCTCCCAAACTCCCTTTTTCTTTATTTTTTAACGTTAGTATATGTATATCAAGAGCAAACTCTTCAAGGTCTGCCTCTTTGGGGTTGGCCACGTAACTGTTCGCTTCTCCTGAAAATATTTGCCTTCAATTAATTTCCAGATGAAAGACTATGATGAGGCTACTATGGCAAATTGTTTTTTTTATTTATTCATCCATCGGTTTTTTTCTCTTTCAATTATGCTAAACTATACCCATAGACATTTTTGAAATTCCCCTATTAATAGGCGTCAGCCCGTTAATTGAAAGCCGTTACTCGCTCGATGGGATGCGGAGAAGAGGAAAGCGGTACGGGGCACTTGAGGGAGCTCCGATGCTATCGGCTTATTGATTTAGGTGGTAAAATCGTTAATGACTTCTGAATACCAAAGGAACCACTGTGGCGTTATATACGCAATTTCTGCAAAATCCGTCTATCATGTGTGTATGAACCTATAAAATATAAAACCATTAACACGATTTGTGTTATTCTATTTCAATTTTTTCTTCTTTTATCCGTATCATACGCATATACATACATAAAAAAAAGATAAAAGTCCTAAGCCCGTGCATGTAGGTATATCTATAAAATATGGATTGCATCAGCTGAGCATATTCGCCCACCCACACGTTGTTTCTGCAGTACAATAATTCATTTCGATTGCAGCTAGAAGCGCACCCGATTACTCACATCCCATCCGCAAAACAGTCGATTCACATCAATCTTTTTCCCATCCCTTATTTGAGGCACGTATATATTCTTGGCAGCCACACGCAAAATGTATTCCACGCCATGGGGTTGAAACTACACATGCGTCGATGGTACAAAGCGATATATTACAAGTAGTATATACAAGGCGGTTATCTTAACCGTACAAGAGTCCTGCAATGCGGTTGAGGACAAAATGTATACGGGTACTTATAGTCTCGGAAATGTCCTTCTCTTCCTCCACTTGACCCTAATGTACTTCATCCAGATGTGTATTATTATACATGCCAAGGAGAGGGAAAGTGATGGCAGGTACTCCTAATATAGCTCAACTCGCCAAGTGATAGTCTTCAGCCACTGGAGAACAACAACAGCAGCAGCAGAGGCATTATCCTTCGAAATTTCACATGATGTATTCAAAGGGACGACCCCCACCCTCATCATCATCTCCTTCGGCTCGAGATTGCTTATCTCATTTCGGACAAACTTGGCAGTCGTTACGGGCTATCGGACGTGGCTTTTGAGTTTAGATGGCTGAACTACAAGCACATATGATGTAGAAACATTTTTGAACCACTGTATAATTGTACGAGTTCAATACAGCCGATCCATTTCAGAATTGCTTGAATAATTGAAGCGCAAGGAAGCGAGGCTCGATTTTCAATTATTCAAGTGATGGGTTATACAATATATGCCTATATTTTAACAAAGGCATAATTCTGCGATGTGACTATTTTAGCTCTGTATTTCTAGTAGCCTCTTTGTTTATTATTCACGTGAGACCAGGTGGAGGAAATCCAGAATGATGGGCTTATCGCCATTTATATTTTTAGTTTCTCTCACAGCAGTAGTCCTTTGAACGAAAAATGGCAAAAGCTCAACATGAACTTTGAGTTCAGCTGCTCATTTTAAGCTGTAAATGCAGTTAACTTTTTAAAAATAGCAGACAAGAGGTCAGAGTGAGCCAGAGCTTAAAACAGTTACTCACTTTGAGCCGAACGGGTGCTGTCTTGATTGTTTCAATTTTTTGGAACAAGGCGTTTGGTAACGTTTGTAAAATTGCGTGTTGAAGCGTACCAGCATTATTTTTCTCTCAACCATACAATATTCGGCCTAAAGACAATAATTTGATTGAAAGTAGTGACGATGATGGGTGATTTATCTACATGTACGACCAGACACCTATTCAATGACTCAAAACTGTACTGCATTAGTCGAACTTTGGAACATTACCGTCTGCAAGAAAAAAGGAGTTCACGAGGGTTGGGTAAACTTGCAGAGGCACGTACATAGGGTTGGAAAGTTGTCGACACACTGCTCAAGTGTCATATACCTGCAGCCTTTAGAAAAGGGAGCGCAAGAAAATCAACAACAGCAGCAGTTCGCAGTGGAGGATTAAAAGGAGAAGGAAAGAGACTGAACGTCACATTCACTGAGAGATAAGAGTCAAGTGTGTACGGTGTGGTAGAAATTTGGCAGTCAGCTTCAATAAAATTAATGAGGCCAGTAAGAGGGAGAGAAAGTGTGTGCGTGTGTGTGTGAGAGAGAGAGGGCAGAATAGGCAAACTCCTCTTATAATAATGGGTATTTTTTCGTGTACAGCTTTGTTATTCGAGTTTTTACCTACGAAAAATTACCACAACTCTTCATCACATGAGTAAGTTATACTTTAGTAAATTATACTTCGATGATAGAGGCTCGAGCCCACAAGAGTGCTAAATCATCACAATATTGTGCAGTGCCATCTGAGCTGTGGTAGTTGACGTAATTGAAGAAATACATTTTTCATGTACGAAAGGATGAAACAAATGATGTGAAACCACTTACCTATTATACCAAGATGGTCAAATGCGAGGATTTTCAAATCAAGTATCAAAATTTTTTAATAGATAGCATGCATGCAAACAAAGAGTGAACAATGAATTGTAATTCTCATGCAGAACCGTCAAAAGGACAATATCGCTCCTCTACAACTGGCAAAGCCTTTTTCAGATGACTCTTGCTCATTACTATTAATGCCTTTTCGAGCGTATAAATGAGCTGCTAAAGAATTTTGAGAAAACACCGCCCCATACCTCGCTCGACGTCATAATATTTGTTCCCGACACTGAGCTTGAAATTTGATAAACTAGTCGCGTAATTCCCAAAATACACTCAACTTGGTTAGCTTCCCCTCGAAATTTCAACTTTATTTTAACTTCCAGGAATCCCAATCGCTTTACTTTTTTTTCGGTATTTACATACTCCTCCTGTAGATTAAATATTGAAAACTAATGCCAACACACGCAGTCCCGCAAGTTTCGTCATTAGCTCGACTATTCGATCCCTCCATGTAAAAGCCCCTACTGAGCCAAATTCCCTCTGCAGTGTCTGTACGCATGTAATACGGTATAATCTCTCACATTCACGAGATGGTACACAATCACGTGTAATGCAGCATTGTTCCGTAATCCTCGAATTTCGTCGTTTTTCTTCTGCTTATTCCCACGAGTAGTCCATTCTCTCGGGTAATATACATGCATACACGTGTGTAGAGATTACAGTACTCCCCTCCATGTAAGTGACCTCCGCTGGAAGGAGATGAAATTAAAGAGAAGACATATTACAGCACCAAAAAATGCAACTTCATCCAAAGGGAAAGTATAGCCATGCGAGGGAAAATCTTTGTTGTCGTTATTGCAGTAAAACTTGTTGTACAACTATGGCCACGAAATCCCCGTGTGGATAGGCAAGCAATGGGAGGTCTGGGGTAGTTCTGGCTTTCGATTGTCCTCCGCATTGAAGTGGGAAGAGGAAGAGGAGGGGGTGAGGGGGTAGTCAAAGCTCGTTTTAAGCCACTCGTGCAAATGTTCATGAGATCGTTTGCTAGGACATTGTGGAAGTCATATGGTGTAGTTGAGATTTAGGGTAGAGACCTAAAATTTTATTGCTGTAATACTACATATTACTAGAGGACTTTTAATTGGAGCTTTTTTGTGAAGTTGCCCGTGTACTTTTTAGTCCGTTTTCCGATGGAAACGCGTTTTTTGGAGCCACTGACATATAGACGAAGAGTCTTAAGAGAGCGAGCATCTGGAAAAATAGGCGAACCATAATGTCGGCTTATGCGATGCTGCGTGAGCAATAAAGTACAAATCTGTATGGGCTGATGTGTATTGGAGAAGGTCAAAAAAAAAAATGGAAAGAGGAAATAAAAAAAGAACAGGAGTTATAAGTACTAGTCATGTAGCCGGGTGGTGGAAATTTTTTTCTGTGTAATGACAAACAAATCGAGCCTGTGTTATTTTTTAGATGAGCGTAGCAGTTAGTGAAAAGCAAAAAAAGTGGGGTACATGATAGTAAATAAGTACGAAGACTACCGAGTGCGAGTGGGAGACTTTAAGGTGGAAAAAAAGGTAAAAAAAAAAAACGTGTTGGTGCATAGATGGCTGGGAGCTCGGGTGGGGCGAGCAGAGCAGGTACCACCGAGAGGTTGGTGTTGCTGCTGCCAAGAGCACTTCTCGTCGGCTGGTTCTACATGTATGTATATATAAATGCACAGTATAATATATACTAAACTAGACTCTCCAGACTTGCTCCCTATGCGGCCTATCGCACGCGCGAATCATAAGCACAGCTTTGCACGCGTCTCGTGGGTATACCTACCTACCCCTTGTACTACGGTGCTCTTGCAAAACGGCTGCTGTGCTCGCGAGTTTTCCCTTTTCTTCTTCCCTCGTCTGGTCCTTTTGTTTTCGCGCCAAGTGAGCGACACTTTTTCGCGACTCGCTGGGGGTGTGTCAAGCTCCCTCCACCCCCCAATTTTATTTTACTTAAAACAGGGAGGAGGTGTTTTCGTTACTGCTCGATTGCTGGTGCAATAAAATTATATCTCCAAAAACTCAAGGAGGAAATAACGGACATGTTGTGGATGGAGATGTGCAAGTCTACCTGATTGTGTACAAGCTTTGACATCTACGTCAACCCAGAAAAATCTCGTTTTTAGGTTTCGTGAAAAATATAATGAGGCAAACATCACATATATTCATTTTTTTTATGCCATTTCTATAAAATTTACATTTTCCTCGCTTGCAGCTGTACAGCTATAAACAACATGCAAAACAATATTCTCTGTTTTTTGCGATCCATCAAATGATTTGCGATATCCTAACATGCATAGATACGAGCCGAAAATATAGTTATTTCACGTTTGTAAGGGACACCGCGAGGTAACTCCGAAATTTTCCTGAGATATTTTTTGCTTTTACACCTATAGATATGTATACATAGTATGTACGGGAGGACGCCCCGGGCCGTACAAGCTCACGTCTTTCGTGCGATCAATTTAGCGAAAATCAGGAACAGCTACTGTATAGAAACGCACGGGGTGATGGTATACCGGTGCGAACATCACGTGCAGAAGATACAAATAGATAGTGGTAGCAGCTCGCGGTGCCCTTTTGCTCTTAGTTGGCTGGTTGGCGTCGATAGGTCAACTGAGCTTTTTTCAGAAATGACTCAAAAAAAAAAAAAAATACAGCCTAAGACTTGAGATGTTAATAACATTTACCTTTGACAATTCCTTGCTGTACATGCGTTTACATCATCCTCAAACATATATACATCCATTTATCTATTTGCTTATTTTCTCTTCATCATAGTACTTTTGTTTCTCTTTTCCTTGTCCTCTTCTTCTAAGCTCATTACTCTTCTTAGCCGCTGTGTATTTCTGTATACATACAAACATATGTGCAGTAGTTTCCTTGACATCCCTCACTTTTACTCGCACTGGGGAAAACTTCATAAATTTCCAATGGCTCCCAAAGGGCTCGTCCAGTTTTCACTTGTCCTTTGTCATTCCTCTCCTCTCAGGCACATGCACCTATACTTATTATTTTCTTTTTTTTTCCTTACACTGCAAATTTAAAAATTACCATCTCCGAGACACGCGAGGGTAGGAGCAAACAAATGACCAGAATCACAGTGATTCTGATGAGAAAAATGTCACTTTCCCTCGTAACACATTCTCACTGAGATATGATTGCTCGTTCAAACAAAAATTCCAAATGGGAATCGCTCGATCGTTCAATCATTCACTCGCGCAGTACATGAAATGAGCAACAGAGCAGAGACCAACGGTGGCAAGTGGACAAACAAAAACAAAAATCACTTGTCGCATTTGTCCGCGTCACCTATTGCGCACTTATCAAACAAAACAGGGACGCAGTGGCAAATAGGCCCGAGCAAACAGAGCAGCGTCAGCTACAATCGCATGTGCGTACCCACTGTTTGACGTGGGATTTTCACCCCTTCCTCGAACAACAACAGCAACAACAGTATGGTGTAACGAGCCTGAGCTTACGAGGCAACAGAGGGAGGCTATTGTACGCCAAAGTGCACCTCCCCTTCGATGGCCCAACTTTATCTGTACAGTCCCGATAATGGTCCTTTTCCTCACAGATGTTGGACTTTCGTTTATTTATCTATTTTGCACGTATGGAGTGGCCAAAATTAATTTTTATCTTATGTGGAAGTGAGTTTTCTAGTGGAATTGGAGATCTTGAATCCAGTGGCAAGTTAACTTCTTTGGAGTAATCAAAGTTCTCCGGTAAATTATGTTACCATTTCTCCGTTTTCAAGTGCATTGGGCACAGCCAGATTTTCCGCTACTGCGTGGCTTAATAGCTAATTAGAGTGAAAACTTTCAACAGCTTTTTCTTGCACCCTCTACCACCACCACCCCAATCCTATCTCCTCCTTCTTTGCTTTTTGGACCGTTTAATGACCTGCTTTTTCCAACTGATCTGTTCTGCGTTGGCTCCTCCACCCTATTATTTTTTCATCGTCTTATACTATGTGCAGAACCACTTGCTAGTGCATTCTATCCTTTTAGTTTCAGCTAAGATGAAGATATATTTGGAACTGAGTATTATCCAAAAGCTTTTAATTATCAGAATTTATAACAAGAAAATTAAGTATAGAAAAGAGAAATGAGACTACAGTTTTACATCTGACTTTTATTTAATGTTGTTATGGGCTGGTTAGTACTAGACAAATAAGGCTTTATACAGCTATGGCATACAGATGTTTACTCAACCTTAAAAAAAATACAATTTATTCGCAAATAATGTTATTCTACGCTCTATAAATGTATATTTTTTTTATTAGTATTGTTTTTGTATCTATGAGTAAAATTTCATGAAATTGTTTAATAATACCACTGGAGGCTCTTAATAGATGGGAATCATTGAGAGTATTTACGTGTATCACGTGTAGATGTACTCATAATGGCTAGAGATGTTAAAATTTGTTGAATCTTCTCTACTCTTACTAGTTTCACTAATTGTATACTTTCCACTCCTTTACATAAGATTGTTGCTCAATTTTTTAACGGTTGAACATTACAAGGCCTCAACTAAAAAGATAATGTATCCGTTGTATCGACAACGTTGTTACAATAATTTTCATCTAAATGAGGAACGAATTGAAATTATTTTAATTTTCATACTGACAGGCGAAAAAGCGCTGCGAACGAATTTTTTCGACGCTGAATAACAATTCCTGTGTTGGTACGAGTATAGAGACTTTTTTCTTGATTTTTTTCTCTGCTTTTTTTCTATCCCAGCTTACAACAATAGGTCGAATCAGGACACCAACAAACACGAGCTGCAGCGACACACGTGTCGTTGGTGCGCGTAAATCATGCGCATTTTTACAGGGTATCTAGCCCTTTATTGGCTCTTGGGTCTTATATGCTATGTATGAAGTTAATGTATGCGTGGAGAATTGCCAATCACATTTGTTTTTGTAGACCTTATTATTTTTTCATTAATTTTATTTTTTCGAGTTGCTATTTACTCTCATTATGAACCTACATCTATAAATTTTACAGTCCAGGATATCGTTTTTGCACATCTATCAGTAGCTTGAAAATACAATTTTTAGCCGTTATGTTTGAAAGTGTGACTTACTTTTTCATATCAAAAGTGTTTTGGGCTTTATCATGTGCATAATTTAGTAGGACAAATGTCACGTTTTGTTTGATGAATAATTTTAGTAACGCTAAGGGTAAATTTCGTACAAAGTTTTTTCCACTACGTTACTTTTGCCTTGTAAAAAACGTATGTAAAAGCCAATTAAGCAGTTGTCGAGTTAAAAGGTTACGATTAAACCGAGCTGCACAGCCACTTCTGAATATAAATGAATATCCTCTGATTAATATTTCCAAAGCACGTTCGTAAAATTTAATCCTTAACAAGATACTCATAGACGAGGAAAAAATGTGTATTTGCTCGATGGTGAGAAAAATCTTGCTATTTTCGTCTGTCATAAGGTTAAAAATTTAAAACTCTCCATTTTAATGTTTGGCCGAATTTCTCCAACAAACAAAAACCGCTTGGTAAGAAAAAAAAAAATCAAAAGCATCAACTTTAGTCCCTGGCCGCCGGCAGCAAAGAGGCCGAGGATAAATTGCTGGCCTCCTTTTGCCTTGATATGCTCCTTCGAGAAACACCCGAATCCATCATGCAAAAGCTAAGCTCGTGGTGGTTCCTCTAAAATTGCTACAGGCGACTGCCGATCGTTGCCCGGGAAAATTGAACTCACTCGCTTTGTGTGCATACGTCAGCTTTGAGAAAACCCGGAGGGAGAAATGAAAAGAAATTGGGGTGGGGTGGGGTACAAAGGACGTCAATCGCAGCGATTTTTGCCTGCAGCTTTTTATGCTTGTGGATGCAACAAATATTTGACAGCTGAATTGTTATCACTACTATTTTGTATACATTCAAAGCTGATTTTAATATGAAGTACATGGTGCTTACCTGTGAATAGACATAGATCAAGCTGAGTAGCTCATTGTTTCAAAATCAGGGAGAAGCGTGAAAATGGATAGATGTCCTCACAGTGGTACCCTAAGACGTTTGCGCGTCGCCCGCATGTGTTCCTCGAGCACACATAGTCCGGTACACCAGACGCAAGCTTTGATCTCTCGTTATTCTGGTCGGTCAGGCCACAAAAGCAAATTTCCAAAAAATTAGCTTTTGAGCTGCTGTTTGCATGTTCACTCGCGGTCAATTGGAAAAGGGATGATGCGTTTGAAGTTGTCAATAGATCAGCAGTGCAGCGAATTTCTCACTGTGCCAGTGAAATCGATATGTGTTTAATTGTGTTTCCACTAATTAATTAACTAGTACAATTACACATGTTCATTAGTCAGGAGGGTGGGTAATTGTAGTTCTACATTAATTAATACCGTCGACGTACCAATGCAGTATTCTAGTTCGTAAACGTTTGTGCACCAAATAACTTGGCGGCAATACAACTTTTTCTATGGAAAAATAAAAAGTCTAATTTTTCTACAGTTATTATGATTTTTATAAGCAATATAACATATGTCCTAAACAAAGATACAAAGCTAAAGGAAGTAGTGGTAATGGAAGGTGAGGAGGTTGAGGATAGTGGGTTTATCGAGGAGGTGCGGACAGGCTGATCAATTGGGAGCATGTGGCAAAACAAGCACGAGGGGGTGCAGTAAAGAGCAAATGGGAAAAGGAGGAGGGCGATGGAAGGCGAAGGCCGACGAGATTGTATTACAACTTTGGTATCACTTCCCGCTCCTTTACTGCTGTAGAGCGTACCTGCTTTTCTCGTGGTGAGTATATGGAGGTAAAGGGAAAGGGTCGAGGACGATAAGCTAACGCGGTTGGGCCGAAACCTATAGCACCGCATGCCATTAGCAAGTCATTTGTGTGATGTACCTCTATATGTATGCATGTCCATATACATATTGCACTAGTGATGAAATTCTGTGTGTACTGTTTCTTTTTAACGCCTTAGATGTGCTTTTTTATCATTATATTATTATTATTATTATTCTGTCCATCGCACTTTTTGTTTATTGACTTGCATTTTGTATTTCATCAAATCTTGATTTCATGACTATGCGGATTAATATTTTATTAATACTCATTTTTCCTTCTCTGATTCTTTGTCACATACCCCTGCAAAAATTGATTCTCTTATAAGTGTGATATTTCAACCCTCGCATAATATCTCACGATCGCCACATCTACATGTGAAATATATTTGTAAGTCACAAAAAAATCCAGAATTTCCAACCTCAACCTTTGCTTCTGCCAAAACTTTATTGTTTGCACTCCTAAAAGGAACGTAAGGAGGCGCGTCAACTGGAGCAAATAAAATTGGCCCTTTTCACGGTGCAGGACATGGAAATAGAATGACTTTGATTATTGAATCACATGGGAGTGGTGCAGCGAGTCAGTCAGGTGTGGTACGAGGACACACACGTTGTTTATAAAATCAGTGGAGCTTACCTACTCGAAGTGGCGATTTCCTTCGCACAGCCTCTGGTTCGAAAAGTCGAGGGGTAAAGGCAAACAGGGAAGCAGAGGAGGCGAGAAGGGAAGGAAAACTCAACAGCCGAACGCGTCGAGGAGCAAGTGGTGGAGGCGCGAAGGAGAAAAGTCTCGCACGTGGGGCGGATAAACGAAGCGCAACGTTTGCCGGGATGCAAAATTCACGGGTGAGAGGAGAAGAGAAGCGAGTGCTCGGCTGCTTTATGCACACGTACGTGTTGTCTGCACTCGCCCCCATATACACAAGGGCAAGAGGTAGTCCTTCTTACATCCACATTTCGAGAAAGTCGAGGAGGAATTACTGCCTGCAGAGCAAGTCACGTGAGCTGTACTGCACGTGTGTTCTCTCTTCCGTGCTCTGCTCACTTATTTCCCAGAATACTTATGCACCCACTGCTCCCAGTAGTCCACAGAGGATGTACTTCTTAACTTTTTCCCCTTCCATACTTTAACATATCTAGGTCATTATGTACATAAGTATGTTCTGTTCAAGGCAATTGAAGCAGACGTATACATCAACAAATTATTTGAAGAAAATGACATTTTGTCTTTTTCTTCCCATGTATGTGAATTAAAAACGTATATACCTTCTGCCGTATTAATTTGCATTAAATATTAGTACTAAAAAAATAATATTTAGTAGGCTCGGTGAAATAGTCGACTCGACATCGAGTGAATACTTTTTTTTAATACTTATCAACTTTAATTAAACATCCTTAAATATGTGATAATTTCAATAGTAGGAGAAGAAACAAAGAAAATTCATTATAAACAAAATGACTATATATGGAGATATATATTTTTTTTTAATTCAATTGTACATCGTTTTTAACAGTACATAATTTAACTTCAATAATAGTCCAGATAAAACGTATCTAAAGTTTATTATTGTGAAACGATGATTGGGGTCATAGTGAAAAAATTCGACTTATATTTAAGTAGCATAAGGCAATTACGATCAGACGCAGAATCAAGAATTGGCCAGGTTCAACATCATCACTGTAAACCCTTTGCTCGCTATAATTATGAAGAAATTGAGATACAAGCGAGCCATAGAAAGAGCAGGTAATATCAATGGAAAAACGAGAAACAGAAATAACATTGAAAGTTGGCGGATCTCGACACTAACAGCTAGATAGGAAGGAAGTGCGCTCTAACTGCGGATCTGCGAACTAAAGTTTGAAATCCGGTACGCCGGAAAATAATACGCAAAGAGAGAACAGCAGCTGCGGGGATGGTCTGTCTTAGCACGCGAGCAGGAAATGAAACACGAGAGAGGGTCGAAATTAAATTAACCTTTATCCTATTACTGATGGTAACGCGCGATCAATTCTACGTCCTACTCACCAAAGCTCACGTACGACCAATTTTCGGTGCGATATCTTTTTCAGGGAAGGTCATCTCCGAGAGCTGGACACATCCATTTATAAATCGTAAGGTAGTAACACGCGGTAAGACACTCACCTACACTTTCTGGCCATTGGATTCAAATTATTCGACCCTGACTGATAAGAGATTAAGATATCGAATGACGCAAGTGGCTGAATGGAATGATGGAGTACAAGCGTACTTTTGCCGGGATAATTTTGGAAACGTCGACTTTTGGTCTCTTTGAATAATCCAAGCCCCCCAATTCCAGCAACCACGTGCTGAGAGGTGACTAAAAATAAACAGCACGAAGCGTTCCACTCACCAAAATCAATCACTCGCGCCAGATAGGGATGGGGGATGAATGGGGTGGGCGTGCAATCAGCGAGGATTAAAGGATAGCTGGTGGATAATTGCGAGCTAGCGAGCGAGCGATTCGGATGCAATCAATTTACACCGACTCCCACGCTCTCGGCGTGCTTATACCTCGCTTCGACCGTAGAAGCAGCGGCAAATGAACTGGATTTTTTTTTACTTCGCTCTTATGGTATCATATTTCTTCTTGGCTGTCATTTTTTTTTACCTCCTTTCTACTCGTCGATCTCCTTTTGATTCTCCTCACCGGCACGTATAGGTAACAGCCGCTTTGTTTTGTGTTGAAGCTCTGCTAATTATTTCCATTATCCATTGGCCTCGGCTCGTTCATCCATCTCTTCTGAGACTCATCCTATCTCGTTGGGTTATTGTCTTTTTCTTCCTAGTTTTATCTGAGGCTACTTGCTCTTTCTCCGTTAATGAAAATAACTATTGGAGAAACGATGTTTTTTTTTTTTTTTTTTTTTTTTTTCGTGACTCCTACTGAGATTTCAGCCTAATCTTTGATTCGATCACCATTTCCGGGTCCTTAAATATTTTTGTCCAGTAAATTTGATTTGTTCAAAGGACCACTAAATAGATAAGATGGTAATTGATTGAACTGATTAAAAAAAAATGACCGCTTTGAAAAACTATACGTGTAACAATCTTTTTACTCGAAGTAGTAATTGTCAGTATTTAGTCAGACGATCCTCAAGACGTTCTTTAAAGTAGGCGCTATTCTAACGCCGTTCAGTGACTCAGTTTTCTATTAGGTGTTATTAAAAAAAAATTCATAAAAAATATCATAGTGCACAAAATAGCAATTCCAAGTGAAACATAAAAATTTATTATTTAAATAAGTAGTGATAGTTAAAATTACACCAGACATACCTAAAAAGTGATGCTGTAATAAATCTCTTGGAAAAAATTACCAATAAATCTTTTTTGGAATACCCTTCAGCTCGAGTCACAATTTAGCATAAAACAATTTTATTACTTTTAAAAAAATTTTACATTAAAAAAAAACCAAAAATATCCTATACAGAATCTCTCATAAGTGTTACTAGTAGTAAGCGTCAATACTATGTCAGACGTATCTTCGGAACGACTTTTTACAGCTGATAAAATTAATATCATATGGAAAGTGATTTCATCTTATGTAATCGTTAAGATTCTGAGCATATATTCAAAAGGACGAGATCAGATTTCGGATTAGACAAACTAGACAACTGACTACAGAATGTGAGGAAGCAAGAGAAAGGAAAACCAGTTTCCCACGTCTCAAGTAGGCGCAATTAACGTAATCGCAGGGGATTAAAGGGTACTATAGGGACCCACCCAAAAATCTGCTCCGGAAAATCGAGACGAAAAGCAAGAGCATAAGATGGGGCGAGGCTAGGGAACAGCCGATGTTTTCATTATCCTCAAGGGGAGCCCCTGAAAGCTACAAGGTCAGGCTCGGAATCGTCACTCGTTATAAGAGCACAAACGCTTTGTGTCAGGGGAGCTACAGCACTGCAGCTGCCTACCTTTTTTCTCCTAATACGAGTAAATTCCCGGTAACCTTACTAACTATGGTATTAAAAATGTATGGCTCTCATGTGGTCGTCTCTTCTTGAAGGATCTTTTTGGTTTTTTTATACGTTATTGAAAAAAAAAAAAAAAAAAATTTACTTACCAAAATTGGCCAGGTGGTTTCAAAATGATACTCTACTGAGATAAATAAATTTCTTTAAAAACAAACAAAATTTAACAACACGCTCACCCTTTTTTCTTTGACATCAGGAAAACCTTAATAATTTTTTTGTTTTTATTTCTTGAGAAGGTAAATTTTTTTTATAAAAAAAGAGTTTTCGTTTTGTAACGACAAAATTTTCTATGAAAAAATATAACAATTAAAAAGCAATTCGACGATTCATTTTGAGGAACTATTCCATAAGAATTACACAAAGTAATGCGTTACCACCACAAGTTTTTAAGAATCCTTCAGCTAACTACTAAGCAGTGGAGCTACGTTTACACGGCAGGGTAGAGTAAGTAGGAAAGAGTCTACTTGTCCGTACAATAGTTTATTTGGAGGGTATGGATCAGAGCAGGTTTGTTAAGAAGAGATAAAGACAAGTCGGTGGAAATTCATCTCTTTCTGCTGTACGTTCAACAAAGTCCATCTTGGGGAACGGGTCATTATTAAGTGTTCACTAGGACTGCCTTTCTCTGTCTCTCTCCTTATTTCTCCACCTCCAGAGCGTACAGCTTATTCTAGATGAGAATAGAGAAATATGCAGGGAAAGAGAGAGAGAGAGAGAAGATCTCGCCTCTTCCATGAATATCAGTTCCAGTAACTTTGCTCGTTTGTTCGGGCAATCTCTTGTCCTTCTTCTTCTCTTCCCACTTGTGCTCCTCTTCCTCTGTCTCTTACGTACAATCTTCGCTTCTAGCTCGAGTTATGCTCTTCTGAAGTGCGTCTTTCGATGGGAGTTTGGGAGTTGCTCCCCCGTAAGGAAAGCCTGAGAAATGTTTCCCTCGTTGTATAGTAGTTGTTATTTTAGTTGGTACAATTCATACGAGTGGCTGCACTTGTGCACGATAGGGAGAGAAAAAAACATGATATTATGAAAATAAATGAGTCTCACAACTTTATCATTCGTAGTATAAATTATTCATAGAGTCACGAGTAGAATGGATTTTTGAAGTTGTAGAAAAATTTTTGATGTTTAAGAAAAATTTGAATTGTCTGATGACGATTGGTCCTAGTGCAAATATCAAAGCATATGAATCGTAGAGAAAAAAAAAGAAACAAATTCCTTGCTTGATCCTCTTAGGGAGACAAAGCCAACTGAATAGCAGGGGGGAGGGGGTGCATTATCAACAGGTCAATGGGCGATTTGTCTTCGGGGAATATACTGAGACCAGCTTGGTAGCACAGTTGAGACAATAACAGTGATACCAGACCTGAAAATAGGATAAAGTTGTTATACGCGTAAAGGAGACACGAAGTGGAAGAAGGAGTAAGCCGAGACGACGCTATAGTAGGAAATTCGGCACGTGTGTCTGTGCGACAGTCACTGTGTGCGACAAATGTAGCGTGATTCCCACGTGAGATAATTGAGTGATTGAACACAGTACTGGATTGGCTCTTGCTTATTTCCTTTTTGTTTCTTTTTTCTTCTACTCAACAGCTTATACACCATAAACTTTCTTCGTTTTCATTTGCTTGTTCGTTAAGATACTTTTTAAATCTGTTTTTAAAATTAAAATTAAATTTTTTTTTTCGAGGCGTGGATATAGTTTTTCATGTCCACGTGAATCTAGGAAAACGAGAAAATTTTTTGCATATACACACAAAATTGAAAATTCAGCGAAAGTAGTAAAACAGAAAAAAATTATTTTGTTCACAACCATTAGATTGCAAGTAAACATCGTATGTGAGTGGACGCGTACGCGTAAACAAATAAATAGCAAGACGCAACTTCGAATATTCACTTCACACATCAAGATGAGCAGATAAAAATCAATGAAAATGTATTTTTCACCCGAGAACCTCTGCTATTTAAGTAACAGTGTAATCGATAGGCATTTGACACTGAGACCCAATGACACTGATCCCTAGCTGAAAGCTAATTCAATAGAAGCACCAACCCCGTATGGGCTCCTTTGCATAATATCAACTTCACAGATCAATCCTCTTGGATATTTTCTTAACGTCGATTCCACATTACGTTGATTCTAAACGTCAATAACCTCGACTCGCACCAGGACCAAAAGACATCGCACAGAAGTATCTAACTTACTCGCACTCGTCGACCCTCTCGTTTGCTCGCCGAAGCTGATCTGGCGCGCCTTGGTCGCACGAGTCTTCCCTTCGCGCAGTGCTCCTCTTTCCGCGCAGTCCACTCACTGCGGTGGCGAACGTACAACGGCTATATACCGTGACACAGTGTTATGAAGGTGAGCCACAAAAATACTTTTATTGGGACGGGAGTCTTCTAACTGTAGTTTTTTTGAGAAATCTCGATCGTACCCCTACTAGAAGTATAGCAGAAGAAGAAGTATGACTTTCTTTCCAACCAGTGTATTTTTATCTGAGTGGATTTTGCGTGCAAAAAAAGGTGAAAAAGGAAATGCGTAAGAAAAATCCTGAAAGACATCTCCACTTTCACCGTCTGACCACATAACGACTTTACTACTTGTTTCCTCAGTGGTCCAGCGCTATTAATGCAAAAGTTTCGCTCTTTTGAATTTTTGAGCTGTGATTTCGGGGAATAGGTGTGGTGAATGGCAATGACATGCGTCAAAGTTTTCTAATTCAGCACTTATACCACTGGGACACCTCTACCATGTACATATCGGTAATACAGCTCTTGGCTTTTATTTGAGATTATGTCAATAGACATTACTCATTCGAAACTTGCACGGAGGTGTACATTTGACACCTTCAGTCGGAAATCGCCGGAAAAAATGTGATTTACAGGTCAGTTGTAACGCTGTACTTTTATCATATAAAAATACCTCTCATACTTTTGTCATACGCGAGAGAAAGTCTCCGTATATGAAAGGCCAGCGTCCAAGTCATGGTCTCAAGATATGCGTCTCTCGTGGCTGGAAATATTTTAATATACGACGAATAACAGAAAGATGCCTGGCATGACCACCAGCGAATTCCATAATAGTGCGAAATGCGAGATGTTTTTCGATATAGAATGAAATAAGATAAAAAAAAGAGTCCACGATGGAAAGCGGGAAAAATATGCGCTGATAAATTTTTCCACTGAACACATTTCTCACCTCTTCAGCACCTCTTGGATTCTTTCGATAAATTGTCCCTACCCTCTTTCGCGTGCCATTTTTTCCCTCCTTATTTTTCCCTGTACGTACTCATACCTGCATGGGCTCTATAGTATTCACTTGTATGTAACTAAATCGCATTAACGCTATGAAGCTGCAGACAGTATTACATATTATAGTAAAATTCTTAAATTCTTATTAAAAATAAATACAGCATCGGTTTGCGTTGGGAAGATGGGTGTTCAAAAAGCTTTCATTCAGCTCCGCACAAATAATGTACAGTATTGACTAATTCAAGTCTGGCCAAACAAGTAAAATAAGTGTAGAGACAGACCAGCATTTAAAAGTAGAACTGATGCACATGTGGTGGTTGTGGTTTCTCTTTAAAATGTAACGCTACTTTTTCTTTGCTCTCGTGCCACTACTGCGCTCTTTCATCTAGTTCTGCTTGTATCTCGATCGCTCGAGTTGAGGAAAAAAAAAAAAAAAAAAAAATAGCAATAGAAAGGAGCCAGACTGGAAACACGCACAAAGCTCTTCCTCTTTGGAAGCTCTTCCGGGAAATTAGAAAAATTCTTTTCTGAATCCCTTCCAGTCGTACACCACTGGTTTGGTACCTATACGAGGAGGAGGTGAGCGTAACGGCAAAAGGAGGGCTTTTTCCCACTGGAAAGTTAAAACGAGTTTGGAGAGAAAAAGATGGAGCCAAGCTAATCGCGTCGAATAGGAGATCCAGACTGAAAAAAAGAGAAAATAATACCGAAAGACAATGATACGGATGAAAAAGTAGCACAGGATAAATGATAGGAAAAGGGACACTTGTCCAATCGTATTTTTTTTTTTTTGGAGGACGAACCTTTGGTGAAAGATGTCGCATCGACAAACTTCTATTTTCCTCCCTTTCTCCAAGGTTTAGATAAATCATTAAGATATTGTGGTACAACAACACCACCAGAAATGAAAAGTCGCGCGTAAAAATGTGGGGAATCTCTCGGATCTTTGACTATACACTGCTGCTATTGTACTGCTTTTTACTCCCCCATCGTATTAGATGTAAGTTACGTGAGGCAAACAAAATTTTACCGTTGTGAAATCTTTTTTTTTTTTTTTTTTAAAGTTCCTACGAATAAAAAATTTTTTATTTTTGTATTTACACAAAGAGTTACACTTACCTTTTTAAATAGAAACATGATTAAAGTATATTTGATTATAAACTGACCCGCAAACTCGTAAAGTCGATGCATAGCACGTAACACCGGTAATTAAATTTATTACCGCTGTACACGGGTATTCTTTCCCAAAAGAATAATTTTTCTCTTTCGTAAATCAATTTGCTCCGTGGTATAGAAATATCATAAAGTTCAGTGCAACACAAACATCAAAAAGGTGAGAAAGGAGGGCAGAGAGCAATTTTCATTAAATTAATGGTCCAGCTGAGTCGGAAATAATGTTTCCCACAGGGCTGACTAAATATTGATATTGATCACTTTTTCTTCGTCACTCGACAAATAACCTTTTTTTATGCAGTCGAGGCGCAAAAAAATTTTCACCACAACCACATAAGGTCAACAGTATCGTCCATCAAGCCAACCTCCACTGAAGGAACAACCTCTGCACCAAAGTCCAAACCATCGGAAATATTAAAATCACAGCTCAACCAACTACTGATTGCAATGAATAACGTAACGATTGCGGTTTCAGTGACACTTATGACAACGGCTGTACCAAGCAAGTAGCAAAAAAAATTTTTAAGTATGAAATTCATGTAGGACAAAAGTTTACTAGTTTGAAAAACCAAACCAATACAAAATGAAACAAAAGGAGCCGATTAACATGATATAAAATATTTTTTATTTTATAATTTACCTGAGTAATTGAACGTAATAGTGGGTGTTACAGTCCCAAATGATTTTTATTGCAGTAAACAAGTGCTAAAAAATCAAAGAAGGTAAAGACGAATAAACGTGAAAGAGATTGCAGAGAATAAAATAACTCTTCCAAGGAAAAAAAGAGGTGGGGGTTGTCGATCTCTCGGAGAAACACTCGGAAATCGCGTTGAAGCGTCTCGTTTCTAGAGGCGCTTGTCAATTTTCTGGCGCGAGTTCAATCGTCGATTGTTTACCTCGTACGTCTAGAGAAACGTTCTGACTTCCAACACGTATACCCTCTTCGTCGAGAAAAATCTACTTGTGCATCTGATATTTTTGTAACTCCGTCGCGCGAGTTATTTGCAATCTTAGACAAACGAAGCTTTGATTAAACACCAAATAAAAAATCATGAAATCTACTGAGTATTATTTTTATAAAAAGGAAACGTATTTTTTAATTGTTGAAATATGAGAAAAAATATTCTACCCCCGAGAAATGTACCTGTAGAAGCATGCGACAAAGCAGCCAAAAGGTGGAGTATGTATACTTAAAAAAGCGACAAAGAAATTCCGGGCCTACTCGTGCGCGCATTTTTTCCTGAGCATACAAAATGACGTGTGCGCGTGAAAAGCACAGACGAAAGCTTATTCGGAAAAGGAGGGACTGTACATACATATAGAGGCTTCAGACGTCGCCGACTGGGAGCCTTTGATCGCCCCACCGGCTTGGCTTGGCGAAGTGCCGATTGCGCTTTTGTCGCTCGGAGGGAACAAAAAGTCTACGCTGGGGTAGGAACAAGCCCTATTTTTCTTAGCTGTGTATACTTGCTTCCGTTTGAAAAAAGTTTATTTCCATTTCACTCTGACTCGCTGCTGCAGTTTGTCTTTGATTATGGCTCGGGGTCTTGCGCCGATTTCAGACAAATAGACGTGTTGTCGTTACTTTTTTTTTTTTTTTTTTTTTTTTTACTTGTAGACTACGATTGAAATTTTGTCGATACTGATGTACATCAGATGGTGTGTCGATTGCAGACTTTGAAATGTGAAGGATTTTTTAAAACTTCGATTATAGTTGCAAACATTTTACTTCAAAGTATAACGTAATATAAGTTTTTTTGTTCTTTCATAAATTATAAAAAAAAGCTCTGCACAATCACTTTAATTGGACATTCAGCTGCAGTAATATAATTTAATATTACTTTTAAAGTATGCATGAAAAACAATAAAAAATAAACGGAAACAGGAGTACACGGTACTGAAAGAAGAAGAAGAAGCTGAAGTATCTAAAAAAACGCAAGTTAGAAGATAAAGCGCGTCGATAAAATGTAGTGGAAATTTTTTTTCTCGATGAAAAATCAAAAAAGTACTTTATATGTGTAGCTCAGGCATCCAAAGGATGGATAGAACAAAAACATAATGTGTACTTTTTTACAAGAGTTTTTGGAACAGTAGAAAATTATTCGGTGGGTCGCATTTGGATTGAATAGACAGAGCTGCAGCAAAAAAAAAGTCGATAAATGAAAAACTAGCTCATATGCTCGGCTGCCCTGATTTACCGCGACTGCCACTGATGTTCATTCTCACGGAAGCTTTACCGGGATAACCGACGTGTGCGATAAATCTCAAAGTCCCGTGGTTTTGGGACGTCATTTGCTTCGCAGCGAATGGAAAGAAGCTTAGATTGGCGTCTCACTACACCGGGTCTTCGATAAATCGCTTATCCCGATAAAGCTCCGAGCTTGTTCGCTGTGCTCTTATTTTTTTAGCCACCACGTTGTTCGATTTTTCTTTTACTCGACTCTACAGTCTCACCCCTTTCCCATTAGCAGTCAGGAAGGGCTACTCTACGGGGCTGCGTGATTGTATGTGCGCTTTAAGAAGTGTCGATCATTCGGCTTCTAACTCGACACTTGATTTCAAACATCCAAAAGTTGCATACATGTACACATTATATATACATTATTATCTTTGCAATAAAATGATTTTTTTTTTTTTTTAAAGTTGGCTCGAATTATGCAAATAGCTGGGCTTTACCATACGTATGGAGAGTACAAGAGCTACATTTTTCTTAGTTTTCCACTAAAATGTTTTGGCAGTTTTTTCTTTTGGAGCACATAAATAAATTTGATTTTTAATTAAAACTGTGGTAACATACGTTCTAAAGATTTAAAAATGTTTTTGGTTGTACCTATAACTTCGAAAAAATCGTAAGAAATATTAGATATTAATTTTTATCAATTTGATTTTACTTATCAAAATGTTGTATCGTTTGTAAAAAAATGACCTATATGCACATGCTATATCGATCTCGATTTCACCTCTCTACTTTTCGAATTGAAGGTAAAAAAACGGATTACTCGGTGGCCACTTTTGTTGACTTTTTCGCCTCCCCTCACCAATTCCACTTCGACGCCCATTTGGACCAAAAGTGGCTTTACCTACCAATCGTCGGTGGCACTTCATTTTTAATTAACCAATCAATATTGTCAAGCGAAATTTCTCGTTTCGACAATACTCGCCGATGGCCTACTTTTTCCCCCAGACGCTTCTCTTGGCCCGTAAACTCTACTGCATAGGGATGTGGTACACGTAGTCGATAGTTTGCCAGTTTGAAGCCTCAAAAGCCACGGAAGGGCCCCGATATCCTCAAATTCACGAGTCTTGGACTCTGGACGGGAAACTGCGGCCTCCGGCACATTTGCTGCTGCTAATCACTTTCTAATAAAGCAATTACGCGCACAGACTTCAAAGCTAGCCCCCTATGCTGGAGGAACCAGGTACTGAGATTAACAAACAGAAATGGATAAAATCGTCAAGGTAAACTGATTTCGTTGCAACGTGGTTTGTGATTCAACTACAACTTTCACAGCTGAGCATGGATTTATCTCTATAAAAGAAATTCGTTATAAAACTTGGCTCGATATGCTCATGTGTACCTATATTTGATCAAATCATTGGGCATTAGCGTCGATTATATATTGCACTTACGAGCGCGCGGTGGCTCGGTCGGCTAGGTCGTGGATTGGGACGCGGGGGAGCCCGTGGTTCGATTCCCGGCCATAGTGCGACTTTTTCGGGCAAGTACCTCTGTGATTTTTCACATGTGCTTTTTCACCACGCAATGCTCCTCGAGGAGGGTTTAGGCGACCTCCTCGCAGCAAAATTGCCTATTTCCCCCTACCCCCCTCCTGTAATGGGAGGCCTCCCATCCCTTTCCTTGTCCCTTTCCCAAGTGCTAAGTGCCCATAGTAGTGCCCTTATTAAAGGAGCCGGACGTAGAGCACTATAATGAAAAAAAAAAAAAAAAAAATATATTGCACTTATAAGGATAAAAGGACGGCCCCTCGATCGGATTTTTAGTGCCAGAAGGGATACAACCACATAAAAATAACGTGTAAGTGCATGGTGACATTATTATTGATTAGGCCTGAAGTGCCGAAAGAGGGAGGACAGAATAAACTTTACCCTAATCCTCTCAGACAAGCATAAATAGGTAACACATTTTCTTCCATTCCACTCTTCTTATTTCGAAGTTACTTACGTGCGGCAACAAAGCTGGACACGCATCAATGTGTATACGCCCAAGACCAACAAGGGGGGAACATCGATTCGAGATTATTACGCCCCGTTGAGTGAGATGTAGTAGCAGTAGCAGTAGCAGCAGCAAGGACTTTCCTGTGTCGTACACAAGAAAGTGTCATGGCCAATGGAGCTAGGATTCCGTGGTTGTAAGAGACTAGCGTCGCTAATAATGGATTATTACTTTTTTCCGTAGGAGATCGTCCGTGAGATAATGTCTCTTGAGATGTGTTGGCTTATGAATAGATTACACGTATTTCTGAATACGCTTGTGGATGAATATCCATGGATCAAAAAAGAGGGCCTCTTTTTGACGTGTGGGCTTACAGATTTCTTTTTCCACGCGGACGAACAGCAGTGGTATCGTAGAATACGGAAGCACGAATGAGATTAGATTCAGTAGTTAGAGTGTGCGTATGATCAGCCTGCACGCACATGCTTCATTAAATGTAAACTTTGTGGGGATATCAACTTGGGTTATCGTGTTTTTTATCTAAAAAAAAATTTTCCCTGGATTCGCTTTGACTGATGTTTCACTGGTTATACTAATTGTTCTCGAATGTTTTATACTCGTAAAGAAGATTTAGTCCATAAGTGTATCAAAATATAGGCAGTGGCGTGCGAAACAATTTATAAAGTGGTCTCATTTGATTAGCATGGTTTTTTTTACAAATCATTCGGTAAATATATACTAGTAAGGGGAGAGAAGCTAGAAAAAATCAGTAATTTGAAAACGATCATATACGACGGGCACTTGTGCTAACAAGGTGAAATGATACGGAATAGCCCCTGACAACAGTATCATCGCAATACACTTTGACAATCGATTTTAAATAATTAGTGAAAGAAGATGCTCCTTGCAACCATCAATTATCCGATGTATTTTTCAACACAGAGGTAAATAATAGTTCTTGAATAATAATAAGGACAACTTGATTTTTTCAAGAAAAATAATAAGTATTTTTTTTCGGATACGTTGACTGATGCTGCAAACCATCCCTGACGTTCTTCACACACTATATTTTGAAAGAATTTTACGAACCGATAAATACCGTTTTTTTATATCATTATCATTGGTTAAATAATTATGAAATCATAGGATTCTGATAATAAATTAATGCATATCATCTTTTCTACACCTGTTTCGCCAGATTATTAGTCAAAGCGAAGTTAATAATAGTCTGTCAAGTCCACTTTTAACTGTCCCACGCGGATCGGCGATTAGTTTGTCCTCCCACGTTTTAAATCAAAGACAGTAGTGGAGAAGAAGGGAAGCAACTTCGTGAAAGTGGAACGTAGATCTCGAAAAATTAAAGTACTGTAAATCTTGTGGAGCATTTGAACTCGAACGTGTTCTACTCCCAAGGGCATACTGTCATATTTATGAAAGCGAAAAAACGCAAAGTTTGCAGGTGCAAGAAAACGTGCTGTTGGACACACGTTGGTGGAAAAGTTCGCCAATATGAAGGGAAAGGAGGAAAAGCCGCTTTTCGCGAAATCGATCGCTGCGACCATTGTACCCCATCTCTCTCAGCTTTTACTATCTCCTGATCCTCTTTTCGCGTTTCTGTTTTTGTTGAGCAGCTTGGCTCTACTTTGCACCTTCCAAGTCTTTTTTTTTTTTTTTTTTTTAATTGAAATTAAAACAGATGAGCTGCACTGGAATTCATAAAGAAACTTATCAGTCATCATTGTCCTCTAGAATTAACGAGTTTACAGTTTGATGGGCCAAGAGATTAATTGAAGTTCCCAACTCAATTACCATCGCCCTACTTTAAATAAATCGATACTGATTGTTCCCCGCTTCATTTACTTTTTTATTGATCTTTTCGTACAATATCTTGAATTGTAGTTATTTATTCATAAGTACTTGGAAGAGTTTTGTATCACAAAGTTTTCATTGAATAAAAATAAAGTTGTGGACAGAGTGAGTTTTTTAAAAATCACTTTTCCAAAGTTCAATTACGGAAATTAACTTCACTCGATTTTTATAACTTTCCGATACTGTCGTATCGAAAAACTTTTTTCAGTTACTTCTATACAATGTAACTCATACTGGCGTTCCTCCTTTGTCTCGAGAATCATTTCTTTTGCTCTTTTTCTTTTACACGAGATACATTGTCGATCAGCAGACGAGCTTTTCCGATGGCGCTCTCGTGATTCATTGATGATGGGAAACGAGAATAAAAATAATTAAATTCATAATGAGCTTATCCTCGAGAGAGAAGAAAAACTGCAAACAGAAGTGTTACGAAGGCATCAGTCGAGAGTAGCTGATAAGCGAGCCAGGGAATGAGGACATTTTTCCGGACGGGAGCAAAAGAGCTGTGAAGAAGGTAAGAGGTTCAGGTGAATCCCTATCGTATGGGTCCTGGCAAGCAGGAAGCGTTCAATGACAGTGATCCATTGTTTTTCTAGAAACAAATAGAGATATCCTCTCAAGTGTACTCGAGCGACATCGTCTCCGACGAGAACGTTTTTTTTCCTAATGATTGCTAATAGAAAAAAAGTCTTCAATCTATGAAGCCTCAAAAAGTAAAACATAGCTTCAGCGATGGCTGATACTTACACTTTGGTAGGGTATATATACTTGAAGAAGGAAGTTTTGTCGAAAATTTGCGCTACCTAAACTTGGTGTCTGTGCAGCTCCTTGGTTATATGGGCGTGTATTGGTGTTCGGCGGCTCCTCGATGGCTTCACGACACGAGATCTTAGTTTGCTAATTTTCAGGCTCCGCGTAACGAAGGGGCAACAGCAGCGGCTTCTCTCGCTCTCTTGTTCGTATTAATTCATTAAAGTACAAATTGCCCTGGAAGTTGGCACGTAAGCGCTTCTCGATGTACGGCACACGTCGTATATAGTAACGGGGATGTATGTTCAGCAACAAACTGTACATTATCCATGTAACATAGTACTACAGTTCTGGGTTACACACTTTTGAAAAAATGTAAGAGAATTGCATGACTAATATCGACGAGAATCGAGACTCGTTCACCAGCTTGATATTAAAAGGTAAATACATTCTAAACTGTCTGTACTTTCCATAAATACGACTTTTTTTTTGTCAAACATTTTTTTACGACCTACCACTGGTTTTCCATACATGTAAAATCCACTAATTACCATCATAATTGATAGAGATGTCAAATCAGTTACAGTTAATACGTTATTTACCTTGAAAAAGACATAACAGACAGTAAATGATGAGAAACGGCACCTTAACTGAATAAATTATTTCAAAGCCTTACAGAATCTAGAAAGTCTTGAGATTAGGATTGGATTCAATACATTAGAGATTTCCAAAAATCTTATCTAAATATTTTTTTCTAGATTTTAAAAAGAATCAAGAATTTAAAAAAATTTTCGATTCTCGACTTTTTTTAAACAAGATCTGAGTACTTCTGGACGAGACAAATCAACCCGTTAAATTTAAATTCCTTGGTCTAGCATATGCCTGCTATATAGATTTACTGATTTTCATACACGCAATGCTCGAAAAGTCCAATGCACTGTAAAGTGGTTTAAAAATAAGGATAAAACAAGAAAAGCAGGATAGTTTGAAGGCACGCGACGACAGAAAAGCAGAGGATATCGAAAAGTAGATTGTAAGGACATCACAATGAAAGTTAGGAGTGAAATCAGCGGAGCAACTCGGCAAAGGGAAGGAAAGGGGAAGTAACACAATACAGCTAGGAAAAAAAGGATGAGAAGGAAAGAGACGGAGAGAATTTACCTTTTTGCAAAGAGGTTACATGAAAATGAATGAAAAGTCACGAAAGAGAACCAACAGCAGAAGAGGGACATGGATCGATGCTCGGGAATGCGGATACAGAAGGTGGGGAGGCGCATGTGGTGGCACCTCCGTTGGCCCAATGCCAGATGTGTGCCTATGTGCCCCTTCTCACCCCCGCACCATCTGCTTATCGCATATCTATGTGGAACACCTGCCACGAGGCAGTGCGCATTTGACGTCCCATACCATCTTCCGAGGGTCCCGCGCTTGATTTGTGCTATCGACCAAACTATTTATTTGCCTCCAAATGTTTATAATCCTTAGGGGCTCAAGTTACCATGAGCCAAATTAATCATAGTTCAAGGAGTTTCCTTCCAAGAGGGAAAGACGTGACAAACCTGCCGTTGACACTTGCAGCCATTACGAGAAAGGAGCCATTACCGAAGTGGTAACGTGTAATGTGGAAGCACCCGTTCTTCGAGATCTGTACCTTTTGCGCCACCCAACTACCTATCACATCGTCCCAAGGACCAAGAACTTGAAAGTTACCAAGATCAGACGAGATCAACTGGATAAATAAAGTGTAACTTCCCAACAACTTAACCATCTTCGTAATTTTATATTTGAGAGATATATGCCCTGTATAAGTGAAAATCATTTCCAATTATTTCAGTGGACTGAGCCGATGATATCATCAAGATCTGCATAACATAGGAGCCGGAAGGGATTGGGGTTGGGGGAGTTGGTGGATTATCCGAAAAGTACAGAGGCTGGACTAAATACCGAATTGGAATTGGAGTTTCCAAAACTGCCGTCGATAATCCAATAAAATCTCTTCTCTCTTTTTCCGAGGACATTTCAAAGTTGATTATTCACAATCCACGGATCAGTGACACCGGACTTTTAGCCATTTTAAATTCATTGAATTTCGATCCATGTCCTTGTACCTGTACATGTATACCCACAACCAGACTCAAAAAAGCTTTGCCATAAATCTAGTCGGTAATCGAAAACCCAATAGTTGTATCGTATAGGAGGAGAAGTGAATGTAGAAGTGCATAAGATATTCTTTAGAGTAATTTCCATGTCCGAGAATAGGAGTTAAGTAGGTACCCATTCGGGAATAGTACACGAGTCTCGCATGTCCAGCGTAACATGGACTGTCCTAATCTTCCTCTTCCACTAGTACCATCACATACCATCGACGCATTTGATAAGAGGAAGCCATCGATCGACCTACAGATGGGATATTTCGAGGACAAGTCTCTCTTCTCTGGTGCTTTGGGTACTCTCTAGGGGGACATATTATCCCGGAGCCCCTAATGAGCTTACCAGCAGAGATTCCTTCAGTCCTGAGATATTTCAAATTTTTTGATTCCCCACATTAACGACAAAGTCCACTGAGATGATCGAAATTCACTGTATACTGCACAGTGAATCAAAGTAGACGTTCAGGAATCAATGAGCGTACTAGGATTTTTTTGTAGTATTCGTAACATCTTTTCAGGGAAAGGTACAAGAAATTATCAATGCGATTCTTTGCAATTAGGTTCACCCTATTATATCTACGTATCTGTCTTTAGTTTATTGTATTGCGATTATAACTACATGAAATATTTGATGCCATCACATTGAGTTTAGTTAACTAGTATCCTTCAGGAAACTTGAATTGTTTTCATGAATTTATATATGATGACAATGAAAAAACAGCAAATAATTGCATGATAATTCAAATAGCAAAAACAAATTCTGTAGATAAGTTTCAAAGTTTAAATTTAATTGTAAGTTTTACAAAAAGTAATTAGTATTTTGCAAAACTTCCACGAAGTCCAAACAGCCCAAAGTAAGAGAAAAGCAAATTTCCAACCCTTGAAACGAAAAGTCAGACTCGTTTTCCCCTCAATGCCAACAGCTATATGGCTCTACTTGGCCTTTATTTTCTTCGATTCAAAGAATAACAAGAAGGAAAAAAACATGTCAGTTTTTTTCTTCTTCTGCCGAGCAGATTATTTCCTCGGATTTTCCGAAACGTCGACGCGGCTTATGGATGATCGCGGCGACAGAGTCCCCCTGGAAAGTTAATTAAGCCCACCTCGCCAATAAACTTCGTAACCGGCCGTGGCACCATCGCCGTAGCGATCGAATGGGCCACTCTTTTCTTCCATTCGAGAGAAAAGTTTTCCAACTCCTCCTTTTGTTCGTCCCAGCCGCGTCTTCCTCCTTTGGCTCCGCAGAATTTGGCTGGATAATTTTTTGCATCTCTAATTAGCTGCCCCCATTGTGCGCTCCTATATTACAACATGAATATGCACCACCAGCTCATGGAACGTCCCTTTTCTGTATAGTAATTTTGTAAACGCTTAGAGGAAGAGCTACTATCTCCACGAGCTCGACCATACGATTGTGGAGGAGCGACAGTAGAGGCATAAATTATTGCCACAGCAAAGCGTCTTTTCGCTCGTGCCTTTGAGGGAGTCCCGATCGATGGACTGAGTAAACCTTGTCCTGCGAAATGTTTACTTGGGCAACTCTTCGGGAAGTTCCCGACCCTCGACTGTCCCCTTGTACTCACTACAGGCCATACCAGCTCCACTTTCTGGCACAAATGTTTGGGCGTGTGTGTAAGTTCGGGTTGGCCATCTGCGAAGGGAAACAAACTTCTTTGGCTGGAAAGTGTCTTTTCAATTGAGAAACAGACAAATATTTTCACAGACGGGAAATGATGATGAATTGATGATTTTCGATCTAGTGGGTGTTTGTTTAAGAATAAAAAATAAAAATAAAAAATCGGCAGGAGGTACCCTTCAATGGTTGAATTTCACTCGAATCGTGCCATTTGGAGATTGTAGGTACAGCAATTGGTGTTTGGGCAAGTACGAAGCAATCTAGTCGAGAAAACTGTTCCTGAAGCGAAAAAAGCTTATTTAGCCTCGGGGCGATGATCGTCCCCTTCTTTCTCTCTTTTTTTTCTCTATTTTACAGTGCACCGCGTGCCAGTGAAATTGAACGAAAATTACCAAGTGAAAAGGAGAAAGAGAAAACACCGAAATGATAGCTTCTACAAATTTTACTGGGGAATTCGCGGAAAAGGTTTTTTTTACTCCCTCCCTTACCCTCAGCTTAGTTCTATGCACAATATTTACACCTTACATACGTGCATAGATAAAACTGCAGATCCTAAACATTTTAATATGTGTCCTCTCATGCATTTGTTTTTGTGACTGAAAATTTTATGATTCCATACACAGCAGACATTTTATAGCCTCTAGAGCTATATCACTTTTGCAGTAAAACTACAATTTTTTATAAGCGTGTACGTTTTTATACGTAGATGTTTACGCATACAGATATTTTTTAAAGTTGCAAACTCACCAACTTTTTCAACGTGATCTGATTATTGAACTAAATGTCTTGAATCATTGAATCCTATTTTGGGCCATTTAATATGTTCAAAGACCCCTAAATTTTAAACAAAATTTTTTTTTTTACATGAGTTTGTAAAATTTATTTGTTTACTGGAAACTAAGACAGTTAGCGAACAAAATAATTTTATAGTGGTTTTTCGAAAATTTGCACACTTGAAAGCATTTGTTGATTCGTTGAAATACCTTTCAGGTACTAAAATACATCGACAGAATAACTACTTTACAGTAAAGTGGAAATAGGTGGTGAGAACAACGAATGAGTCGTGAGTCTAGCGTGGCGATATAACTTAAGTTTTCCTTTTTTTTGCATACAAGCATGATAAATATCTTGCTTTTTCTTACCCTCAAATTACTTTTTTTTTTTACAGCTGATAAGTACGTTCCACTGAATTGGTGTGAAAATTAAGGGAAATAAGACCAATTAGTCGAACGCGATTTCATTTTTAATGACTTACTTGAAGGCTAGCTAGAAAATGTATCACGTAAAAACTAAGAATGTTTTTTTTTCATTCGGTACCATGCCGTTGAAACTCACCTAATGTATATCTGCTTGTTTGAAATTTTTGTGCAACTGATGTATAGGATTTCGTTATTTAAAAAATTATCTGCCTTTAAAAAACCTGAATATTGGTGAAAAAGTTATGAAGATTAGGTGTAATGCAGTTTTTGATACTTAAAAAAACTCTGTGGCAGTACCTGATTTACAAAAAAGTACTCCCAAAACCTAACTACCTTATGAAAAAAAAAAATCGTTTAGAAAGCAAGAACGGTGTAGTACAGAAGCAAAATTCGTGCTATAATTTTTCACCCTGCATTTCAGATACGGTCTACGTGTGCGACAATTTATCGGCTTGGACTCGACTGGGGTACGAACATGCAAACTCAAAAAAAAAAAAAAAAAAATTAAGAGAGAGAAAATTGCGGCCAAAATCAACTCGAGGTCGTTGACATGCGATACGACCAGAGAATTGTGGTGCACACGCCAAAGGCCACTTGCGTTGGTACACTGCACATATACGTATAGTGAGTGCAAACATGTAGTATCGAGCGACTCGAGGCCCATCTTACGACCTCGACAATTATCCTTTCTCTCGATTCCCTACCCGCAATTATCCCCTCGACCCCACACCTGTAACTACTTTTTTTTTTTTTTTTTTTTTTTTCTCTACGTGTGGCAGCTCAGGGAAATATTAATTTTTCATAATTCCACCATCACAACCGGCAAACATAATCGGCCTATCGTGACTCTTTGGTGTATTAGCATATTAAACCAACAATTAATCAATGTTCCTTTTCCCGATAGCAAAAACACGGGGGGTCCATTAAAAAGTCGTTCAACCTTTTGAAACAAAAAGTTTTTTCTTATTCTCCCAGTGCATTATTTGGAGTATGTAGTTTTATTTTCAAATGTCACGGAAAATCTTGCTGGGAACAAAAATGCCAGACAAGAGATGATGAATATGTAACGCGCGATTTATGCCAAGAAAACGGTAACCCGTGACTCTTTGTTTTACTGCATCCTTATTTTGACTTGCCGGTGTCCTTATTCAAAACAAAGCGCTTACCTTTACATAAATTACAATTCATAAATGATTTCTTTTGCTGTTTTTATTTTTTTCTCAAGAGAAGCATACACTTGAAGGAAGCCTCGAGCAGCAAAAATAGAAAACAGGAAGGAAGAAAAAAAAAGGATGAAAACTATATTCAGCCAAAAGAGGAAAACACAAGCGGCGTCAGTTCGAGTCATGCAAACGAAGAGTAGAAAAAAAAAAGTTCCGGCCTTATCAATTCGCGCAAAGCCAATTTCCGAAAGCTGATGCCTGCCAGTCCCCCTCCCCTCGCCTGTGCAGCTCCTCTTTAAAAAAGACTCCTCTTAAACATCCGTAAAAGTTTCTCCCTTGTTCGACGCTTAATTTTCGTTTTCTCGTGCCTACGAGGGGTAAAAAAAAATCCAATTAAAACGAAGTAAAAACGACAGCTCGAGTGGGATGAGGAAGGAGCGAAAAACAAGAGAAAACTTGAGTTGGTGTTACGTGGCTCCTTTTCATGTCGTGACTAGGTGCTTTTTTTCGTAATCTAAGCCAAGAGGCAGAGATTACTTATGTTTCGTCAATAATCGAGGAAAAAAGGGGCTAGAAAAGCGTATTGGAAACTGTACCAATACTCTTCTCTTGCCAGAAGTGCAGATGCTACTAGATCAAACAACTTTTTCTCACGATACGCTGACTTCAAGTAGAAATTTCCTTCTTGTATGCAGTCAAAAGATAGCGTGTTCTTCAAAATGTACTCACTAGAAAAACAAAAATAACCACATATATAATAAAATCTTTTAAAAACTTTCAAAATAAGGTTTTAAAACATACAAAAATTTTTTTACTATTGTTCATTCATCCATGTAATTATTAAAAGTTATTTTTTCATAATAACTTCAGAAAATTATGATCCTGGCGTATAGCGTTAAAACTATTTCTCAAATCTGCATGGGTACAATATCCCTCCTCCAATTAGCAAAATAAATATAATATACAAATAAATTCACGAAAATGTATTCCAACCTGCATGTACCACAGTACCAACTGCAATTTTCCCCCTTTCTCGCCTCTAGGCTATACTTTTTCACCTCTATTCCCTTGACTTGCAACTTCACACTACCAACTCTCTATGTCTCTCCCTCGCGCTCTCATGCACTCTAGCGGTTGGCTCATGCTCTGCGAGTAATTTTTTTTTCCCGCTTCCCTTTACTTTTTGCTTTTCAGCTGCGCGGCGAAAATTCGTTATCCGACCCGCTCTCGCTGCTGCAGGGCTACATTGTATACGAATGTATATATATATAATACCACGCACGCACCCCCGGATTTTATGAAAATGTCTCCTAACGAACCTCCCGGTCTTTTATGCTGCACCAATCTGCAATTGTTTAAATACTCCTCCTTTCACGCGATGGTTTTTTAATTTTACATTCAAGCTTTGCGCTCAGCACTCTTAAAAATGAGGTAGAAATTTCTAGGGATTTACCATAAATAAGTGTCTATTCACGCCATAATGCAAATTTACAATTCACATTATGAAAATATGTAGGTAGGTTATAAAACCACCACGCCCATCGACTCGGGGGAAAGTTCGCGCGAATGGAGGTCGCGAACGGCTAAACCCACGGGCAGGGGTGCAATTATACCAGCAGTGCACAATTGCTGGGAATGTCCTAAAGACGTTGGGCGGAATTTGTTCGCACCTGAGCTGGTAATGCGCTGCGGATATGTGGAAACCGGACCACCGTACGTTTATGCATCCGCTGGTGGTCACTTTTTTGTGCAAATTAAGCACGTTGTTTGTCAAGTCTCGGGAATTTCGGCCCCAATAGTTGCAGTTCAGTGGTGCCGGCAATGGTTCCTCGGGTATTTCTTCTTTTTTGCTCCTTTTCTCCTTTTTTTGCCCACATGGTGTTACTGTTAATTGCACTGCAGATACGCGCCAAGTTTGGCTTCGTCGCAACATAAAACAATAGGTATAATAGTTTTCTTTATTTTGATTTGTGGTTCTTTGGGGCGGAGAAATTTCAAGGACCGTATACGTACGCAGTAACTGGATTAAATTAAATTTCCCAGATCCTCTCGCTTCTTTTTTTTTTCAACGTAATCTTTTTAATCTCAAAAATACGTGCTCGGCTGTTTTATCGCCAAAAGTTTAATAATACATTTTTCGGCGCAGCTCTAATTCCGTGGCCCACAGAAAACGTTTCGTTTTTCTGACAAGATGTGTATGGGTGTAGCCGCGCGCCCCTTCATGAAATCCTCGTGAAAATCTACTTTGTGTTTTCTGGTGCTGCGGAGAACTGGAGCACAACGCGCGTAATGACTTTTAAATCGACTTTTGAACAATTTCTGTTTATTTAAACTTTTGTTAAACACTTACTTTAGCTCGCAAAATATGCCAAGATAATAGCGTAGCTACTTGACACAATTACTAGTTTCATAGTGAATAAGTAAAACCAACAGAATGATGTGTTACGTGGAAATACTTTTAACGGTACAACTGAAACCAATAATAAAATAATACGAATGCCAAGAGTTCGAGGTATAAATTATTCAATATTAATTATACCAACACGCAAATCGCATTGTTCGTACACTTTCGTAACTCGACGGTCGCTTACCTTCTACCTTTTATTGATGAATACACAAAACTCCTGGTACCCGATACATCGATCATTTATCGTGAAAGCTATACAGTCTTAATGAAGTTGCTTTGGAGAATTTCAAAGCATTTATTGGATACTAGTCAATTCACTCTTTGAGTGCTTTTTCGGCATATTAAAATTTCATTCGTAGGTATGCGTATTAAAAAACTTACGCTTGATGGTCATGATTATCATGAGCCCTTTGCTCGGATTTCAAGGAAAAGGGATCCGGAAAAACTCAGCTACTAATAAAAAGAGTCAAGTATGCGTCACGAGAAAACAACCAAGCGGGCGCGGAAAATAATAGGTTTTTCATTCAATTAGACCCTCCCTGATGGACTCACTCTTAAATTTTCGTGAAATGGACTTCCAGTGTGGGGTCGCGACCCCGACTGTACCGAGTAATAATCTCCGCCTGAGCCGATGAATCCAACTCCCCTCGAAATCGCGACAGAAAAGAAAAGGGAGTGGTATACATTGGCAGGGGGAAAAACTCCGATAGACAGCTGCGCCGTAAATTACCGGAGCGGCTCGCTGAATCTTTAATTTCCGTCGCGAATTTTCCCCGCCGAGGTAATGGCTTTTTGTCGCCCTCCAAGAGACGACGCAAGATCAAGGTCGCGTTGGCTGCAATTTCCTCTCACCTGCGAAGACTATTTTAAGCCCTGGAGCTGGGCCGGAGAATGGGATTTTCATTTTTCATCCCTTACGATAATCTTCCAGCGTTATTTTCCACGACTACCCTTGTATGTGCGTTACAAACGGGTGTCAAGGTGTCCAACAAGTTTTGGGCTAGAAATTTAAATGCTTATCCATTTTTACGTGTTTCTATAGTTGTTTATAAATGTATTCATCCACTCTTTGCACAATACATTTATGTTCATAACATAACTCTTATTTAATTTGTTATTTTATCAGATATCCCAATAGGATAGTGATTTTGTTAATCTCTGTTACGTTGGATTAAAAAAATAAATGTATGTACGTGTAATGAATCGACTTGTTACAGCATTTTACATAAATGACGAGTTTTTGTGAAAATATTTTATTTCTATATTTCTAATGTTTCACACCTTTTGCAACGAATCTACTGAGCCATTGAAAGTTTTGATGAGACCATGAAATAACTCTAATCTATTTTTTAAAGTAGTAATTCCGTGGACGAAAAATTTTCTGAGAAACCACGTATGAACGGGACCAAAGATACCGAAATGAAGGAAAGTTTTTTCACCCACAAATCACACGGCTCTATAGTTGATTTAATTTTTTTCGAACCCCCCCCTCTGGAGATTTGATTCGCTTCGCTCGATGAACTTCTAATCAAGCTGTCGTATTCGTAGTAGTGGCATGACAAATGTGAAATTGTACACCGTATATTTTAATAAAGGGTTCGTGTAACCTCTTAGTACAGTGAATTACGAGGTTACGTGTTACACGAAATACAATTTAGTGTGTGACGATACCTGTACTAAAACTTGGTTACTAGATTGAGGTTCATCGTTGCTCGTAGTCGTTAGTAGACATAGTACAGTCGTAGTTTGAACAAACAATCACGGCAGAATTATAATGTACTTGACCCGAGTTACTTTGTCAAATCACACTCTCTTCTCCTAATTTGCACTTTCACTTGTCACGTCACCTCACTCTCGCGAAGAGAAACGGAGATAGAAATCGACGCGTAACGCATATAAAATACACCTACGCATAGAAAAAGAGTTTTTATCTTTAATTTAATAGATTATAACTTCTAAAAGGTTTAATAATGTAGAGTAAGTTGAATGTCTGACCAGACGCTGACCAATACCACTTAAAACCATTGCCCTCATATTTATATAATCTCCCATCCAGTCTCGTTTCTGTTGATAGCGCGTAATGTTATTTTTATTCCTTGATATTTTATTTAAACTATTTTATGGAGTCATATCAATGGAATGGATGTATAGGCGCGTCATCGTAAAACTACAGTGATTCCTCAAAGCTAACCATTCGCTACCGGAGCCGCGCTTGCAAACAATCACCAGCTTTACATTGGGACAGGAGTCTAGTAGTGGAACTCTGAGTTAGCCTTCAGCTTCTGCGTTCCCCTTTGAAGTGGTCCGTTCGGTAGCAGACCCGTCGTTGATCTCATTGGATGTACAAAGTACAAAGGAGGAGGAGGAGGTCAATGGAGGTCTGATGGACACTTTGGAGAAGAGAATGGATATGTTGTATACATGTGTGTAAGTGAGGGTGTATGCATATACTACGTCTCTGATTATTTGATTAGTGCTTTTACGTATAAATGGGGAGAACAGAAAAATTTTCAGAGTCTCGTGTTTGCGATGATGTTTTTCCCTGATTCTCTAGATGTCGGGGTGGGGCTCTTTGTTCCTTCATAATTAAGCTCTTAAAAAAAAAGAGCAACTTTTGGAGAAATATAATATTTGAAAGAAAATAAGATACCATGACGTTAACACGTGGCTGAGAGTGAAAAATGCTTCATGAGCGCCTAGGTTTTCTTAGTGGTATAAATTTGTAGGAAAATGAGAAATAATTTCAGACCAACGAACGTACGTTGTATTTTAGCTGTCGTTCCTTCAACTCCAGGAACAGAAAGACGAAGGAAGAATTTGGTTTCGACGCCAACAGTAGAGCGTAATTTTTTTCACTTTTCACAAGTCCTTTTGAATAGTTTGTCAAACAACTCGGGTGGACCAGCCCATCACAGTAAATTTTGCGCAACGCAGCTCTCCACGAGCTTACACGCGATAAGCTGCTTCAAAGAATAAATTCCAAAAGACCCTTCCCTCTACTAGACTAACAACGAGTCCTTGAGTGGAAATAAGAGGGAGGGAGGGAGAAAACACAAGTGCAATTAGGCGAAATTCACTGAATGTTGTGCACCAGCGGCTGCGGCGGAGTACCTACACAACCGCTGCTCTTCCCAAGTGCTGCGGCAGTTTCTTAAGCGGCTTGAATTATAATAAACGCGTGATAAAGTCACAGCCAGCCAGACGACTATACAGGACATGCATAAAAGGTGTATTATATTTTTGTAGCTATACGGCACGAATCGACGTATGCGTTCGTATAGGACATCTTATTGCTTCCATCACTGGTCGACCGGTACTGTACTAATCGTGAACTCAACAAAAAAATATTTGAAAAAGAGAAAATAAAACCAGAAGAAAATGAACGCTGGCAGAGAGAAAAGAGTGGCACACGCGTCCGAAAGGTCAACACGTACACCTGGCGTATACGTGCCCTACAGCCCACTGCAGTGGGCATAGCGGCAGTATAGAACGACCGACGAGAAAGGAACGAGGTCAGAGCGGGCCACAGCAAGAGAGGAAGATCGAAGGATACACCTGCCGTACAACTACCAGCCCCACCCCCAAGTGGGGGGTTGAAAGAGCCAGATGGGTATAGGTACCAAAGCTCGCAGGTAGGGGGCGATGCGGGCACCCCCTACACACGCATCCAGTGGTGGAGGTAGAGCGCGCCAAAGCTCGAAAGGTGAAGCGCCCCAGTCTGCCGACGTTTCTCGCTTTGGCGCGACGTGCGAGTCGCTCGCGTCCACCGCCACACACGTGTTGTTTGTTAAGTGCACGCGTGTGTCCGTTTTATTGTGCGGTACAAAATCCGAGGATCAACGTGTCTTTGTTTTTTCAATTTCAACATGGGAGTGCCAGTGTTTGTGTTTGCCGAGCCATCCGTCGTGTCTTTTTACTCTTTTCCTTCTCTGAAAACATACGAGCCGATGAATTTGGTGTCGGACCACGAGCCTTGAATTATAAAATTCACTCAAGTGGGGACAGGATATGTCGAGGCTCAAGGGGACCAGAGAAGCACCGCGAGGCGATTGATACCCAAATCGAAAGGACATGCACGTCATGCCAAGGTATACAAGCTGCGAGCACAGGGGCAGCAGCTGGAGTCTTTTGATGTGTTGATCGAGACTCCGCGAGAAGAGCAAATATGGGGATCGGCTGCAACAGCGGATACCGGACACCACCGGTGCTGCTGTTGGTGGTGCTCCTGTACTTGATGTTGGCCACGTGGACGGGCTTTGTGGGCCAATGCCGGGCCAGTGAGTTCCCGGAGCGCGAGTGTTGCGACCCCATATACCCGGCGCCCGAGCCCACGAGTAGGCTGCCCAGTGCCCTCACACCGACCGGCAAAAGCGGTGAGTGAGCCATCGTCACACCACCCCCTTTTTTCCTTGGAGCAAGAGAAATGATTTTTAGAGGGTTTTATTTTTTTTTCACTCGTCCTCGCGTCTCTCCAACTAGAGAATAAATGTGTGTGCTGGTAAATGCGAGGATGACAAGTGTAGAGGAAATCAAAGTGTGTTTGAAAGATATTATGGTGAGTCCTCGTGTACACAAGTCTATAAGTGTGGTTCTGTAAAAAGAGCGAATGTGTATGGGGAGAGGGTCAGCGTGCAGTAGGTGGTAATAGGTGAGGGCGACTGTGTTGCCTCAAGTACCATCGCAGTACTATTTTCATGCGACCTACTTTTCGTGTGTGTAGGTGTACCGAGTTGGTGCTCGTAGGTGGCCGAGGGAGAGTAGTAAAAGATAGCCGTGGAGTAGGAAGGCCAAAGTATATACCTACAACAGCCAGTACACATACGTATAGCACATGGCTCTCTTCCTCCCTCACCTGTACGACTAACGAGAATCTGCTTCGGGACAAATTCCCTGAGTGGCTCTGTACTTCTATACATCTTTTTCTATCTCTCTCTCTATCTCTCTTGGTCTTGCTTCTTTCTCGATGCCTTTTTTTACCTCCCGGTATTTCTTTTTTTTCGCTGTTACTTTTTCTTCGTCGCCTCCTTCTCCTGGTTCTTGTTCGTCTACTGAGAGGGGTATGTTGAAGTTTCTTTTGGAAGGAAAGCTTGTTTATTTTTTACCTTCATTTCTTCTCTTCCTGCTTGTATTTGTGCTGCTACGAGAACGAGAAGGATGAAGTTTTTGTAATTTTTCACGCACGAATGATAGTCCTGAAAAGGGATTTTCTTAATGACACGGGACTGTAACAATTATTTGTAAGAATAATGAACGCACGCTGTAGAGCACTGCTCGAATGGTAAAGTTTCACGTTTGTTTTCCTGAAAAGAAGAAATAAATTTTTTTTTTCCACCAGCAAGTGCGTTTGTTGCCAAAGTTGTTGCTGCTGTATTGTTCATTTGCGTACCTGCGGTTTTTCCAAGTATCTCGCGCAATGTGTACAAACCACGAGAGAAAATTTTTTTTTTTTTTTTTTTTTTTTCATGAAAAAACACACGAACTCACTAGTTATTATACATGTCCTACCACTGCACAACTCTAACGACGAGGCTGTCCTTGTTATTGAAATTTCTCTCGTGCGCCACATTTTTATTCACTCGTGGTGAAAAAAAAAAGTAGTAACCCTTTAAATTTTAAACTAATCGGATACTTTTAATTCATGCAAGGTACAAAAAATTGAGAAATCAGCCCCACATGGGTCAACACTGAGGGTCGATCTCACATTTTTTCGATCAACTGGCTGTAACAAGCGTGGACAGAGCAGCAGCTTCTTCGTGCGAATAATCGTCGTCGTAATGGCTGCAGGCGGTACAGCGAACAAACATTATCGGCCGGACGCCGGTGGCACTGCCGATGCTCGTGCTAAATTTAATCTCCGATAATCGCACCTCCTGACCCTGCCCGTCTACCCACCTGCCATTTACCTGAACTTATTCTTCTTCTGGGCAGTGAGGTGTTGTACAATCGCGTTAGTCGGTTTGGAAATAGATGGGCATCGATTTTTGGATGCCTTCTGGTCGGGCCGCACCGTAAAATTTTCCTCCCATTCTTCCTTTCTTTTATCAACCAAAGCGTCCTTTGTTATTGAAGGACAGGTAGGAACAATAGCGGCAAACGAATAAGGGTTCAGAAAATGGCTAGTGCCACCACATGAGACATAAAAAGCAACATTTTACATTTTAGCTTTTACAGCAGCAGCACCGAGTGGGCATCACACCTATACACAGTGGCGGTAGTTTGCCTTTTTTCAAATTTTATTTCTTTATCGACTGCATATCTTGGGACAACGAGGCACCTGTACGACGATTATAAATCTGTGTAGGTGATGAGAAATTTATTAACTACATCGTGACTGGACTAATGGCTATTTCGCAAGTGGTCAATAAAAGTCGATGATAGAGAACGTTTTTACATTTAGTGTAATCGCGTTGCTCATAAAATTGCTGGTAGCAATTGTTGCCCGTAACAAGGGATAATTAAGTGTTATCCACGTAACTGCACAACCATTGGAGCCCCATAGTACCAATGGCCATTTTTCGGCGTTCATCTATTATGTACAAGTGAATCTTGTCTCGATCCCTGGAGGGTCTCCCGTGATATTGTGATTCTGGAATATAGGTTGGTTGGAGTACAAGCAGTGAGGTTGGTCGACACGAGATAGGGGTCTGATTTATTTTCGTCATTTAAAATATAACACAAGAGTATTTTTTTTTTTTTTTTTTTTTTCGACTAAACTTGATGCGTACAATTGTGCCATTTGCTTCCAAACTGATGAGTTCCGTCTGTTATGTCTCCCATTTAATTAGTGCTCAATGTTTTGTGTACGAGTGTAGTGAAAAAAAAAAAATGTTTGTGAGCTACACGGAGTTTAATTAATTTTTTGCAAGCAAAACAAAATATTCCGCCACGCCTACGGTACGCCGTATAAATTCTGGTATTGATACAATGTAGAGAAAATACAGCTCCGTGTATGTTGATGTTCGCCGCTAGTGAAAACAAAAATTAAAAGTGTTGTTATTACTTGGTTGTCGTCGAATTTACGGAAAATTTGTAAGAATCGAGCTGACGCTGAAATTGATATCGCGAGCAGCCACGTGTGCATCGTTCGCGGGATTGTAACTCCTTTATGGGCGAGTTGATGCAAACGGATGCACTTGCGAGCGCTACACGCTTTGATAAACTCGAATATCAAATTGAACAATGAGTCATTGGTTTTCTTCCGTATGTGGGTACGCGTATTGTCTGCGGTGCAATTTTTCATTATTGTATTGTTACTGTACCCGTTCGATAATATGGGTTGCTTTTATTAATGGGAACGCGCGTATTTATCGAATAATAGGACACTTTGGAGGATGGTACACAAAAGGAACTTAAATTATAGGTCAAAAAGAAGGGGAAAAAAGATGTGCTGTTATTAGGTTGTTTACTTGCATTGTTACAGTGATTTCATAGTTTTCGCCCTCTCGAATGCTGTAACTTCGGAAGGTTTAAGGTATTAAGTGTGTTATTTTTGTAAAATCCACCTTTACTGAATTTTTACTAAATGTTGCGGTGTGAAATTTTCATAGCGAAGCGTTGAAAATAAAAGAAATGCAATTAATGGGGCATCTTTTTTTGCTTGTGTACTAAAAAATGAAAATAGGCAACTGCACGGATAAGGTACTGTGAGGACCCTTATTTTATCTGTGTCATTCCATTAGCAGTAAAAAAGTTTTTGAACTTGCAGTAGCTTGAAAGTTTTATGGGCAAACAGCCGGAGAATAGGAAGGAAGGAGGCATTGAAAATAATAGGGAACAAAAAAAAAATGAGTGAGGAAAAGTAAAAATTCAGGTGGAAATCTTTACGGGGTCGCTGGAATTTCATGAATTATGCGTTTCAGAGAGGAGGTTCAGCACGCGATGTGGGCGGAATTGCCGTAGAAGTAGTAGTCAGTGGGAGTTAAATAGTGGTGGAAGAGAGGGATGAGAAAAAAAAAAAAATAGTGCCGCAGCAAAATGTGGCGAGGAGAGCTTTTTCCCTTCGAGTGTAATAAATCTGTAATGGTTTTAATCGGCTTTTACCTCGAAAAATTTCTTATCTATAGGTTGACAGAGCAATTAACGACATACGATCGATTAAAAAGTCATTCAGAGATGATGGAAATATTACTCTGTGATTTTTCGATGGCAAGGGTAATGAACAATTTAGGTACATCTTCATGCTTGTGCGTTTCAACGAATATAGGATTAAAAAAACATGGAGCCTCTTGAAAAGAAATGAAAAACTCCCTTGCACTGGTACTCCTAAACTCGCCCCCGAAGCCTATCACTCAACACACCAGCCTCATGCAGAGACCTGGTGCTTCACGCGTACCTACTTATATGCCCATGTGCACACATTGTCACTCGCATGGCATTTCAAGTGCACAACAGCGCATAGACAAAAGCTCCCCCTCGACTCGGGACTTTTGTAAGCATTGGCTCTTTCCTCCCCAATGTAAAAAAAAAAAAAAAAAAAAAAAAAAAACAAACAAACAAGACTCGTACCACACTCGCGCGTAAACATCGTGTTGTGCACTGTACCGTAAAGGGGATACTTGTAGCCCTGCCTCCTTCCATCCGTTCCTTCCTCCATTAAATTTCTCGTAACATTGGGTAGCTCGGAGGCAAATAAAAACATGTCGAACGGGCACTAATTTCAACCCTCTAGCTTTTTTTTTTTTTTTTTTTTCTTCTTAAATGCTGGTAAGCATTTATGTTGGGGCAAAAGAGGAAGGGCTATACTTTCCCAAAGTTAAGACTCTTTTTTTCGAAGTATTTTAAGAAGATTCACTAGACACGCAGTAGTTGTGTGTACTCGATTTGTTTAGCTCTAAGGTGGTCAGCTTTCCTATTTTTTAAATAAATTAGTGTCCGTGGTAAGGTGGATGTACTTTTGTTTGTTGAAATATCATGAGGTATCCATTGCACAGCTGTGCTACAAAAGTGACGTCAAAAATAAAATTACAAACAAGCAAATAACAAGCAAGTTAATCCTGCCAATTAAACGAGCCAATGATAACAAAGGGACATTTGAACGATGCATTTAAATAAACAACGTAGCTGCGGGCCACGCCTCTTTGCTTCCATCTGAAATACACGCATCACTGCAGTGTTTTGACTCGCCGTTTTTTTTTAAAGACTCGCTCTACCTGCTATACGATGTGCTACTGTTTTTTTCGTCCTATGCGTATAATCGTCTGTTTTTCTTTGTCGGGACTTCCCCTCTCCTTTGATGGTTTAAAGCCACGAGCAAACAGCAGTTCCGGAATACGCTAGACGATACAGTCAAGATTGGCTCCTGTCACGATACGCCTCTTGTTTTTCTCTCAAGATCCATTTCGAATTTTTTCGTAATTTTTTTTTACTGTTGGTATATCATGTGTACCTGAAAGCGCCTTGAATAAAAGCTGCATTTGATGTTCTATTTTAATTTCTAAGTGAGGAAATTAAAGTAAAACCAGAGAATAATCTAAAGCGTACTGGCAAACGTACTAATTGAATTTCGCCGACAAAATTTGTTTTAAAAGCAGCAACTGTAACTTCCCGGTGGTACGCTGGAAGCAGGTGCCACGAGGAGGTCCTCGTGTTTTGTGAAATGAACTTTTCCCCAACTTTGAAAAACAACCCACACGGTAGACTGCAACTTGTTTAATTTCAGTGCAGTAGTAACATACGCGTGTGGTCAGACAAGGTGCATATGTATACATACAATGGAGGGGCTCGGCGAAAGACTCAAACTTTTGCAAATAGCAAATAAAAAGGCATCGTGAGGTTGAGCATCAATTCACACACTAATACACCCATATATACGTAGGTACGTAATGTAACCGAACCAAACTTCATCGCTTGATCGAATGAAAAACTTTGCACTTTTTCATGCGCCCAATGAGCCCCGCAGACCGTATTTCTGGGCTACGCGTATGATTAAATCAAAACGCGAGCAGCAGCGCAAAGGCGAGGAGGTGCGAAAAATTGAGTTACTCGAGCGCGAGGGATGCAAAAGCGTGTGTTCAGCCAAAAGTTTCGTCTGAATTTCGAGAATGTGACTGCTCGCTATGAATGATCGTCTGACGGAAAAATAAACATTTTTAAGTAAATTTTTTACGAATGCACTTCAATGAAAGTTTTATTTTTTGATTAAGAAAAAATGAGCTTCCATTCCATGCTTTTATATCGGAAACTTGGAATTACTTTAAAAGAAAAATAACCGAAGCATCAGAAAAAAAGAATAGAAATTATATCAACCGCAAAGCCACTCAACTCGTGTGGCGCCACAGAGTCTCACCGCTGCTTTACAAACTTTTGCGCAGGCAATGATCCACGAGCGAGTAGGCAAACATACAATAGGCGACCCTCACGCGTCTCTGTTTGCAAATCGAAAGCGCCAGTGGCTGGTGCTACACGCGATTGGAGAGTTGGAGGGGGAGGCTGGGGTGTGACAACGGCAGGGCTAAGCTTTGTAAACAGCGAAGTGCGCACGTAGGTACACGCACTGGATAGCAGTTACCTGTAGTTGCGAGGGTTGATCGAATTCCACGGCAGTGGACCGAATGGTCCGTCTAATTTGTATCTCCGGGTCCATCCGCACGCGCCTGTGAGAACCGATCGAGAGTTTGCCCGACCACTCGTGGGCTGCCGATTTAATTTTCCGGCTGTTGTTTGTCCAGCGCTTTTCTTGCGATTACCCGGGACTCTTTGTGTTTGCCTTTAAATTTCTTTCAGTTTTTATTATGACCGAGAAGAATGAGATTGTGTTTGGACTGATAGTTGGTGTGTGTGCGTTTCATTAGTGTCTAGGTGTTTCATTAACAATGCTTCGATATTATTTGACAAAGTACAAGGAACTGCATCCTTGACTTTCATCCTTTTTATTAAACATGTATACGCTACTTTGGAGAGTTACTATTTTTTATGAGTATCATGTAGAGGTCGTTGACAACCCATTGATAGTTGAAAACCTTTCAAAGGAACGATGAAGTTTTCACTTATATAAATGTAATAAAATTACTCTAAATAGAGCTTTCGTGTCAAAGATTGATACAACTCAAAGTTCTATTGAATATAACTTATTCTATTGTATACTTATTACACAACTTGCCAGGCCTTTTTATTTTAATTTTTGAAAATAAAACAGAATAAATGTGATTTTGTTTTATTTATTTATTATTATTTTTTTTTTTTCAGTGAAACAAAGAGAAACTAATTATTTTTTTTTTTTGAAACAAAAAGGAAATAAAACGGAATAATAGTGATTTCGCTTAACTTTGAGTATGGCAAATTGATCAAACGTTCTCTTTTACTGACCCACAGAACGAAAAAAATTTTTTCTGTCTTTTTGGCATAAAAAGAATAAAAATAAAACGCAACGGTATATTTTTAGTATTTCCTTTCACTTTGCGTTTGTATAACGAAACAGAATTGATAAAAAATTTTGTTTTGCTTTCCGAGAAACAGAGCGCTCACCTACCCAGAAAATTTTTATTTATCAAACGCATTGTTGCCTGGACGGTAACCTACCGAACCAGCTTAAAATTTCATTCACCGCTGCCTTTTTCTTGTCCATTTGCATGCACAAAGGGAACGTGCTCCGGGGAAAAAAACTACGCTCAACTTCGAATCCAAAGCCCAGGGAAGATAAAAAAAAATGCTCACTCGAGATACACGAGGATAGGCGGAACAATCCCCGGCGTGTACGCTCTCTTTCACCTTTGATAGCCGCGTGCAATTTTTCGCTAAGCCCTTTTTTTTCTCCCTGAATTTTGGCTTTTAGTTCAGACTTGGGCGTGGTCGAGAGGAAACAAAATCAGAGGACAAGTCGCCGCAAGCACGAACACAAAGGATGGGACGGATGAATCTTTGAATACGCAGACGGTAGAAAAATATGGGAGTCGGAGGAAGGATAAGACGTAAAAGCCAATATTTGCATGAGCCAGTGAGCAAAGAAGAGTCAAGGATGAAGGAGTTGGCCCACGTATTCGGCTAACTGGAAAAGGACTACGCACCTACGATGGCTCACCAACGTGCCTAATTAGTCGTCGACGGCGGCAGTTTGTCACATATTTCATGGGATGCGTTTGCAGAGCAGCCAAACAAGATAAACTTGCGGTGGTGCAGCCTCTCTGTCTCTCATTTGGCTGTAAGTGTGTACCTGAATAACAGGTACAGGGGAGCACTACGACCTTCTGTTATTGACGAGGTAACTCGAGGAAAAGGTGTACGTGGACAAAGAAAAACAAACAAAATAAAAAAGAAAAGAGCGTTTGTGTGACTTGAATAATTATACAGATGATTTTTAACACTCAAGTAAACACTAAGTATTCGTATCGTGATTTAAATTGAACACCAAATGTTTCTTTATAATTAGATGGAGGGATTACATTTTCTTGAAAAAAATAAACAAATAAATGAATAAAAATAAAAAAGATGAAAAAAATAACTACTAGAATTTTTATTTTTATGTCCGTAAGCCACCACATCCGTACAGTTCTAGAGTTGTTTGGCAAATAAGTGCCAAACCATCCAGCGACTGGTTGCACTATTTTTCTTGGAAAAACTAATCCTCAAAACTTTGTTTTCTGTGCAACTCCGATGACGGAAGGAGTCATAAAGTTCAATTTACCCCCTCGGTGTTGATTTTTCGCAGCCAAATGGCGTCTGATTACATCCGTTTTCTCGAGTCACTGCGATGACTAAGCGGCTACGAAAGTTCTCTGAAGATTCGCTTGTGCAAACACGAGAGAGGCTTGTTGAGCACTTAGTACCCTGTACACAACACACTTACATTATGCTGATGATTGAATCAGGTTGATTTGCTGGAAAAATATGACACACCTTGAGATGTTACTTTGAAACAAGCAGAGCCAGACTTTTTCCTCCGGATTACATTTGCCCCGACCTATTGCGCCCGAGAATGTTGTACCGTTGATATACAAGTGAACCGTAGCGATGCAGCAGCAGCTCGTGATCAAGAGATATGGTCCGACTCTCGTACTTTTTTTCGTTTTGCCTTACACTCTACGTCTCTTTTTCCTTGGGATTGTGTATGCGACCGTCGCACGAGAGGCGACTGGGAATCCTCACTTTTCCGATTGACCGTCCTCGGTTTTTCTTGTATACACGTGCAATCGCTCGTCCGACTTTTTACGCTTAGTCTTGGAAAAAAAAAAACTCGGGCCAAAGCCGCTCTCCTCGTCCACTGCTGATGCGCACCACCCATACGGACATACGGATGCTCGAGGAGAAACGAAAGACGGTGACGAAACCATTTTATTTTTAAAGCCAAAGAAAAAAAAAAACTCTGAATATTTTCCCAAGGAAATTGTTTGAAGCTTATCGAGAGGATGTACCGCATCTCCGTGCAACGGAACGAGGGAGTTCGATCGTGCGAAAATCTCTCACCGAGTGCATTGTCGAGAGCTTCCGCAACTCACTTAGTCAACATTACCACGCAGCTCGAGAGATTTCACCCGCCCGGCGAATTATTCCGATCTCCTCCATCCGCACTCCTGGCGCTTCTTTCTTCCCATTCATCCCCGCCGGCAAATCGACCGCAGTTCCGATGCTTTACGCGCTGGACTACGCGGCGAGAGTTACCGAGATTATAGTACCATCGGCGTGAAGCTCGTTCACTTATTTTGCGATCTGTGTGGGGTAAGTGGTGCTTTCGATATTATATTGCGTCACCCGATCGATCTATACCCGTCGTTTGGAGGACGTTTTAATCAAAAGAAGATGGGAAACTGATTCGAGCGTTTATGTGGAGTTTATCGAGTTGCCTCATTGGCTATGCACGTGTAACTGAACCAAAATATTTTGTTACTCAATTTTTAACAGTTAAGTAGAAAAAAATAGAGCAAGGCCATGAATAACACAAGATAAAGACAACTCAGGGAAAAATACCAGCTTTTGCGAGAAGCGCGTGTCTCTAAGTGTGTATACATTGTTAAGGGAAAGGAAAATTTAGAAGAAAAATCGGAGGAGTTGGAATGATTAATGTCACCGAGAAACACAAAAAAGAGACCCCTATTTTCTCTTTTTTTTGGGAGTAGATGAAAAAGTGGTCGGTAGCAGCCGATGAAGAGGCGGTCCGAGATAGCCGCGCTAATTAAGAGGAAGCGCTTCAATTTGAGAGGAGAAAAATTTTGTGAAGGAAGAAAAAAAGGCAGACTCTCCTCTCTTGGGCTGAAAAATAGCGCCTCGAGGGTAATTAATAATCGATGACTAAATTACCAACATCAGTTTCTGTAAAGTACAAAAACGACGCGTCGTATGCACACGTGAAAAAACCCGCTTCTGTATCGGTATTGTAGCATGCACTGATCGTACTCTCTTTATTCCTTCCATCAGATATTTTACACACAGTCATTGTTTGATACATACTCCTTTATCAGTATTTACGTTTACCGCTTCGTTTTCCAGCTTCAATTTGATGGCAAGTAGTAAAGCTATACGTTTGGTCAGACATTAAGATTATCATTTACAATCGAGATAAATTCGTCATGGGGTCAGACCTATCGTTCTCCCCCCGTTTCCCTACAATTAATGTATCCCTCTGTTTTTCAATCCATTTACTTCTACCTTATCAACACATTCATAATACATTGAGATTGTGTTTATCATCGTGCATCATAAAAAAATCAGGCATTATGTTTCATCAACCAAGTTTATTATTATGAATGATGGTTTTCTTACTGTTGAGATAATAATTGTTACGATGATATTCATAACAATTAAAAAACGCTGATGTACAACGTGATGATACCATTTTATGATACCATAACAAAGTTTGATCACCATTTTATTTTTTTATACTTCAAGTAAAAGATCAAGGACCCTCCTCGACGTGTCAACACGAGCCAGCGAGTCGAGCTCCCCACGGAATTAAAACTTTATTAAGCATAAAGATGAAAGGGACGAGTAAAGAAAGAATCTTGCGATTCAGCACCGGAGCAAATAAATAAAAGATAAAGACATCCCCTCGAGTGACACCCTCGTGATGTTTCGAGGCAGACTCGCTTTAGAGGCAGTGCGAAAAAACCTCGATGTATATAACAGTTGGCGCACAAGGTATGTAGGAGAGAAAAGGGGAGGGATATTGAAATGGTAATAGTAGTAGTGGTAGAGTAGACGTCAATGTCCGGGAGGACCTCGCCCCTCTTTCTTTCTATCGATAACACTAAAAAATCCATGAAGTTCAGTCGGCAACCTTCTTCTTGCAAGGCGTACAGATGATGTACACACTTGTACCTTCGCACGTATACACATACACCTCATGCATGGAGAATCGATCTGCCAGCCATGCATGCGCACATTTATGTGCGTTGTATGCACTCGTGCAACTGCTATGATACAGCATTGTAGTAATAATAAGCCCAATGATAATAATAGAGTTGGGCTCAGAAAACAATGACCTTTCTTTTACCTCGCTCTTGCTGTCAAGTTCTACTCTGCCCGCTGGAGTGTTATATCGTTTGGATGAGTGTATATTTAACACAAAGGGCACAATGGTCTCATTGTCGAGAAATTTACAAGTTAGTAAGAAGTAAGTGTAGATTAAAGGTCACAAGAATAAAAAATCGATGAATGGGTGACGTATTGGCAACAAATGTAGGCAAATATTGTGACAAAATGACAGTGACTGGCGGAGTGGTCGTGCGCGACAAATCTTGGGCGTCGAGGCGAAAACAAAGGGTCAACGTGCGGGCGAGCTTCAATAATTTAGCTGCGCGAGCCAGTCGATCGGACGATGGGTCATCCGATACGTGTCCACGCCTTATTAAATTTCTCCCTCCACTCGTGCAAAAAGTTATACCACTCGGTTCATATGAACCGGCTGTGCTTGTAGCTTATATGTACGCGCAAAGTATGGACAGTTTTTATGCAAGTGAGGCGGTACAGCTACGAATGGCTCAAAAAATGTAAATGCATGGTAACTTAACAAAATAAATGTGTGTTAACAAATGAAAAATTTAATTTGAAACAATAACATTGGAGGTCACAAGGGAAATAAAAAGTAAAACACATGAGTATTCAATAAACTAATGAAACTCTTTATTTTGATATTACACTGTACGACACCAATATAATAGTAACATGTTATGGATCAATGAAAATTGTGGGATAGATTAAAGAAAATCAAGTCCATTCTTATTAATAGTGCTGCACGATGATTTTTGCAGTTCGTAATATAATATGGAAAAGCTCTTTAATCCATTTTCTCTTTTTTTACCTCAAATATCTACTCCTTAATTGATAGACATTACAGCTCAAAGGAATACTTGTGACATTGCAGTTGTCTCTGATGTAATAATAAATTTATAGTTATTCATTGAAAAATGGTGGTATAACCTATCGTGTTTCATTATCTACTCTCTTTATCAAATTAGGAGACAAATCTATCGTCGGAGCTTCAACTTCAGAAAAGTCAAACGAAATTATAGCCGGTAAAATTTCCAAAGAAATAGGGGTAGTCTTTGGAGAATTAAACCTCCCTTAATCGAGTGTAAGCAGCTTCTACTTTTGTTTCTTCACCCTTATCATACTCTTCTCTGCCGTCTTGAAGCTCAAAGTGTGCTCATACAATTATTGCGTTGTAGATTAACGAATTAAGTTCTCCAATTTTTGTGTAGTTGCTGCCTCTCATATATAATTTCAGTTGAAATTTCAGGGAAGCCGAAAGTGTCAATAGAACAATAACGCTACTATTTGGGGATCGTTAGTAACACTTAAAAAACTTTGAAAGTATTTTTATAGCGTAATTTTAAAGATTATTATTAATTAAATGCAGTAGCTGTTTCAAATATTCATTTTTTCAAATCTTTTTATGTTTCAGGTAAGTTGACATTGCCTTCTAAAAGTCCCTTCCAAGATTACATCCAGAACTCACGGGTAAGTCCATCGAGGTATCACCGATTTTTCTCGAGCGAAGCAGAAACATTCGATTTATTTTGGTTTTTAACTATCGACGACAAAAAACAGCCCCGAATTACCATATTAAAATATCACAAATTTCTTTAAAATCTGTTTATGCATTTATTTTGTGGTTCACAGGGTGGATGTCTCTAAGGTCAGATTTGTCTTGATTAGATCATTCTACTTTAGTGGAGTAGACGATTTTTTTTTTTAATACTATAAGAAATTTCCATCTTTAGTATTACAAAACATGTAAGCAACACGTCTTTAATAAAATGACAAAGAGGAGGAAGGAGAAAACTAAAATCACGGGTATCGAACAAGTTCCGATCGCTCTGATTTATCGGTATTAATTGTCACGGGCAGTCATGCCGAGTCAAAAGGTCGCGGTCTATTAAAATTGTGAAAAAAAATTCTACGCCTCTGTAACCTTATTTTTTTCCACCTCCTCAGCCACGTCTTGTTATCTTTACAGATGAGCAGATATTAAAAAAAAAAAATCAAAGTAGGAGATGAAAAAGGAGCTGCAGACGCAAAGTCCTCGTTAAGGGAAACCCACTCGACGCTCGATAAGTTTAACGGCGCCTTTTTATTCCCGTCGACTGTGGAGGGGGAGGATATTTCTCTTTGGAGAAAAAGAAGAAGCGACGCCGGCAATTATTTCGACTGTGAGAGACGCGCTATAATTGCAGGAGATTAAAATTATCCCCAGCATCCCTTGTCCATGGCACTGAGCGCGAATCTCCCTCCAACGGAGTATCCTTTAAGACGGAGCTTTTCCCTCCACCCCCTGCCCCTTGGACTCGCTTTTTCCCTTTGTAATAAGTCGAGGGCGCAGTTGGAGCCTCGACCGAATCGTATTAAACGTTATTAACCCATTTTTTACGAGCCACTGGAATCGGTGTGCAAAGACGTCTTTCTCGTCCTGTGTGGACTTGTATGGATGTAAATAGTCACCCTTGAGCTGTGACTATGTGCATGAGAAATCTCGGCAAAATCTTTTATTTACCAAAAAGAGAAAGAGAAAGATGAAGAAATGCAAAATCATTATTCTGGTCTTTTCTTGTCTTTCTCTGTAAATTTCCTTTATTTACTTTCACATAATTAAAAATAGGATTTTTTTGTAAAAACAATTATACAGTGCTATCATGACTACTGATAATTTATTGAGCTGTTATAGGGTGTCAAAAAAAAAGAAAAAAAAAACGATCACTACAGTGAGAGGTCAGACAAATATTTGTAGCCGGTCTTGCTCATTCAATTGTAAATCATCTAAACATCGTGCTAGATGTATTTTGCTATACCTCTACAATAGTGCGTATACACACATATGTATATGAAATACACTTAAAGGATCTACACGCGCTACCTATAATATTAACGAGGAAGAGCTTGCGCGAGTATGAAGGGGGAGGGGACGAGCAAACAGGTGGTTGAGAAGAACAGATCACGCATGATAACGACGATCGCCTCATTAAATTTGCAGATCCACACAAAATCGATATCGTACCTTCTCGTGAAATCCTCTGTACAGCCCGTAAAAGAATGGCTTCGCAACTCGTGTATCCACGCGATACGTTTTCGTCGATGCAGGATTTCTACCCCCCCCCCCCCCAGGGGTTATATTTGGTAATATTCAAGTTAAATGAACTTCAAGGCTTCCCTAAGACTCTGGTTTCGTTGTTATAGATCACGCCGTGTCCCAATTTTTTTTCCCCCCACAGCCAATACCGTAGCTCATTATGCTCGGACGAAGTTAAGCTCTGTCGGAATTTCCAAACGAGCAAACAAGTTCGTTAACATCGAGCCGAGGCTGAAATTTCACCGCAAACACTCGAGCTTCCTCCCACTTTTCCATGCCACCTATAGGTACCGGAGCTAATTGCGCGAGTCAGAAGCCTATACGTGCGCTCTTGGGTGCGCATATAAAATTCAGCGGGAAGATACGGGCGCCGCGTCGAACTTTATTCGCAGCCCACCGAGTTTCGACAGCGGTTTTCTTTTTTGGTCGCTCGCATAACGTTTGGCTCACCTCTCTCTCGTTAGCGTGTATTTTGGAGTTTGCGAGAAAAATTCTGGGTGGTCCGCGCGGGAGGAGTGAAACATAAATAAGGCACTTTTGCACTGCAGTGCTATTCCAAATAAAAAAAAGGGGGTGGAAGAAAGAAAGCGCTACCGGTGCTTTTCCGGTAGTTACGCGCGAGAAAAATATCTCTTCTCCTAACGAACCTCCCGATCGTTTTTGCTGTACCTCTTTCTCGCTAATTCATCCCTTTCTCTATTTTCGTGCACCCAATTGCGCTTCACTCCCAAAAGCTTTTTTTTTTATTGGGAATTTCGAGGGCAGTAAAAATCGTGTCACCACTTGGCTCGCTCATCAGATTTCATATCGAAATTTCATCTCCCAGCAAAATGAAAATTAATAAAAAGTATGCCATAATGTAAATAAAATTGACTAGACCCAGTTGAGAAAAATTGACTGTTTACGCGGGACATAGATTTTTGAGCGTTGTACCGCGTAAAAACGTGTTTTTTAATCTATATTTTGCGTTTTTCAGAGATTTCAAAATGTACGTGGAGTAGCCGCTTGTATCCGCAATGTTACTTTTCCATTCATATGTACATACGGTACTTTGACCAAACGGAAAAATTCTCACACTCGGGTTTTTGTTCATAATTAATTTTACATTTAATTTCAAATAAGTAGCGTTTGATGAAAAAAAATGTTATTCCACCCGTAGGTATGCCATTTACATGGCTCTGTTTATAGTCAATGAAAACATGCCGTAATCCGAGCATCAGTTTAAAGTCAACATTTGGTGCAGTGAGTGCATCAACCCTCAAAATAAAGCCAAAGTAAAGGGAAACCAAGAGCAAACAGAGTAAAAAATTCCTAGGCTGGCATACATTGACGGTAGCAGTTTAGCCAACTCAATCAGGCCGCAGTCTACCGCGAGTACAAGGGAGAGGGGGAGGGGCGAAAAATAAGCAAAGTAACTTTCTAATTAAAGCCAAAGTAAGCGTATAAGCCATTAAAAGCCCGCGCTCACGCTCGATCCGAAATCCTGAGAGTCAACCAAAGGAGGAGCGTTTGACTGTCGTTCTGCTCGTGGGTGTATAATATTTAAACTGTCCTTCCTGGGCGATTATGTTTCCCTTTTTTTTTTTTCAATGATGTTGCGCGTGGTGGTGCTACGTCCACGAAAAAAATTAATAAATATGAGCATTTGGCCTTCCTACTCCTCTCTTCTGGGCGCGTAATACCACCGAAATTGCTGCAGAAGTGGCGGACGAAGAGGAGGGTGGCGTTATATTTGCTTAACGAAATTAATGTCCAGCCCTACGGGCTTCGCGGGAATAAAATTGAAAATCCACGAGCTACAGGAAAAGGACGAGCCTGTTGTGCTCATTGCGGTATATATTATTTGCTCCTCTTGGGTACTTGCCCTGCCAGGGATGCGATCTTATTAGGTATTCCGTAAGTGGATTTCTTTTTTTCCTTATTCACATGAAACATGAATTATTGTGGGTCATTTTTTACGTGGTAGCACTAAATTTAGGTTTCATGGGGAGCATCATCACGATTTTACGCGTTGAAAAAAATTTTGTTTCGTCGTTTGGTGCGATGGAGAATCAAAGTTGATTAAAACTGTGGCACACAGTGCTTGGAAACGTGCGATAAAAAAAAAAAAAAAAAAAAAAAAAAAAAACACCAAACATTGCACATAAAGACAAGTTTTTGCAAAAAGTGCGGGGGAGGGAAAAGGCGGTGGTAAAAAAAAGTTCCTCCCCCCACCCCTACGTGTGCGCGTATGGGTGCGGTCTAGGGTCCGCGTGCCACTGCGTGCGAAACTGCTCCAACAACTGTCATTCCCCAAGTTGGATGTGGTCGGGCGACCGCACTCTGGAGCCGTAAAATTCCTCGCGCCGAACAACGCCGGAGTCACTGTGTGTGTGTGTACGTCTAGCCCCCTTTTGTCGAGGAACAATCGCCGGCTATTCGCCCCCACACCCCCCGATATACCTACTGGCTGCTGTTGGCCCGACTCTCTCTGCCTTTCGCTTCGGAAGCGGGTAATTTTTCTCGACAAAGTCTCCCCCCCCCTCCCCAACAAAGTTTTGATAGTACACCTGCTTTTTTCTCTCTTTCTTATTGACAGGCAGCGGAACGCGAGAGTCCCCGAGTTTTTCATTGCGGGTTGGAATCGTAGATTTTAATTCTTTTTTTTTTTTTTTCACTTAATTATAGCCAAATAATTACGAAGCATTGCTAGGATGGCCGTCTCGATGATTCTTGATCTTATGATAGTACAAGTGTGTGAAAAACACTTATTGAGCGTCCGATGAAATTGAATTTGAAATTTGAAACGCGATTACTGGAAATACTAATGGGGGCTCCGGTGCATTGACACAAAGGCAGGAGTTGGGCTGCTCAATAATTCAAGGCGTTGCTTTGAAAATGCACCCTCACGGGCTGTTCAGTGCCTTTTTCTTTTTTATACTTTTACGATTTGCAATTTTTCGTAATAAATTTTTAAAGACATTGACAATAAGTTACTGAATAATTGTTGGTCAGTTTACTTATGAAGTTTATTCATGGAATTGGGACAAGCAACAACATCTTTTCCATAATTCATCTCCATCGTCACCTCGTGCGATACACGTAACTCTTTGGTAAATTATTTAGTTGTGTATGACTGGAATTTATATTGGTATGAATTGCTACTCTATTCAACCCTGCCTCTCCCACACGAAGCCCAAAATGTCCCATTCATCTGCGGTGTATCTTAATTCCCGCCTTAGGAGCGTGAGCCCACTGTTGTTGAAGGACTTACGCAAACAGTAATGATTGTACCCTTCAGCTATGGCTTCATCCTGTAGGACTCAGAGCTTAGTTAGTGACTGGTGTCTCCTCGCCCCTATGTCAAACACTCGAGCTTCTATTCGTATACAGCTCGCAGTGACAGGTCGTAAATTACGTACGGAGGAGCCCTTTCGACCTCTTATGCAGTTAAATTCGATCTATAAAAATCAGTACAATGTATTAAAAAAAAAAATTACCTTTGCTTCATAAGACGGATCGATATATTTTAAAGACTTTTATATTTTGTCATTTCATTTGGGCCTACTGGTCGTCTCAGTATAAACATACATGTCTTACTTATAAAGCGAGACGTACAAGGTCTCGAACATTCAACTCTTCTAGAGGATACGAAAACTCATCAGAGGCTTTCGTACTTTTCCAACTGTGCTATGTAAGCTGGTTTAAGAAAGATTTAAAAACTGTGTGTAAAGTTAGTGTATTCTGTTACAAAAATCGTGCTTCTGCTTTGCTTTGACTATTTCAAAAGTTGGAACAACTTTTTTAGATTTTCAATACCCTCAGTTTACGATTCCCTCTCAAAAGCAGAAAAACAGGTTTTAAAACAAAATAAATTCGTGCCTATGTCTGGAATGGCTGAAGAAAGGCAGAGACAGAAAAATACATGAGTTCAACATTTTTTACAATAGTACGTACATTGAAAGAACAAATAATAGCGAAAATCAAAGAGGAAGGAAGGTAGAGAGAAAAAAGCAGTGCTGCCGAGTCATAAGCGTCGGCCCATGCCCAAGTGGTGCAGACAGTAGTGCACCACCACTTGTATATATATAGGTACCGTTAGAGGGGCCTACCCATCAATCTTTCATCTCAGAGTGGCGCATCGTCGTGGTACACCGACTCGAGAGTTTGGAGGGGTTGGAATGGGATCCAAACTGAAGAAGGAGAGGCGCGTGCGAAGAGGAAAGGCAATGCGGGAAGAGGCCAAAAAGACCCTTTCGCGGCGCGGCAGTGGAAGAAAGGGCACGTCGTAAGCGATTATTTTATCGCGCCCCGGCGATCTGCCAAATACCACGTACCCACTCGGCTATGGTATAGCATTAGACTATAGTAACAGCGTCCCTTTATTTATCGACAGCCCATACGTGCAAAGCTCCACTTTCCTCCTCTTACCTTTTCTTTTTTTTTCTCCTTTTTATTTTCCCAAAGCCGAAGGTGCACCGAAAATATTCCTCGGAAATTTTCGGCCCACAATACCCCGCTTTACCGGAGATAGCTTCGATCTGCAAATGGAAGATCTTATCTGCGGCTTATGGTTATACTCCCGTATCCTCTTATCTGCTTTTCTTTTCTTCTTTTTGTTTTTTAAAGTATAGTCTTTAGATAGGACGACCCCTTTTGCGCTCGAGTATCGCCCTATTTTTCCGCGGAGAATCGGATGTTCCTAGATTACCCCAGTTTCGATACGACTATCATATACTACCCATCAGCGAGAGTAGACTGTATACCCTTACGTGCATGATTACCTCGAGTATGGCCAAAACATGCTTCGAGGAGAGCAAGAAAAAAGTAAGATCACATTTGGCTTTTGCTTCGTTTACACGCCCAACACATGTGTAAATAAAAAGCGTGTAGTTGAACCGCGAAAAAAGGAGCTAAAGAGAGAAACAAAGGTTTGATCAAAAGCAAGTTATCGTACACATCTTCCCTTGCATCATTGCGGCTTTACCTTTGCTGTAGCATACTAAGTATACTTGTAGCGCGAAGGAAAAATAAAAAGATAAAAATCTGCGTGTGTGTATCCGCAGAGTAGTATGAGTCAGATATATACAGCAAAGTGCCATTTCTGGCCATAATTGCACAAACCATACCAATACTTAAACTTCAAGTTATTTTGTTGACGACGACTTCCACCTGCATGAAATAATTTGTTTCATACAATCAGCCAATTAACAACAGAAAAACTTTGAGAACCTGCGATGGGAGAAGATGTGCAGAGGGAGAGGGTTCCGCTCCTACTTCCACGCTGTGATTTATTGTTCTGCATTTTCAGCTTTCCATCAGCTCTGAGAGGCCCTTCGAAACTTTTGTTCTCTCGACTCTACCACGCACCTCTAAGATGCTCGGGAAATTGGTCTTCAAAGTATCGCCAATTGAACTTTACTTAGATTTGATTTTCAAACAAACTAATTATTATTTTTCTTCGATCCAAGGTGAAATTTAAATTAAACTGTGCAAGGGAATTATTAGCGCAGGAGGCAAAGAAGCATCTGTGCCGTATATTTTTCCCGCCCCCGTGGAGCAGAGCAAAAACCATCCGAGTCACGCTCCCATTGTTCGCTTTGCAATGGGATATCCCGTCTTGTTTTTCCATCCTTTGAAAGGCCCAAAAGATTCTCGCCTCGCCTGCAAATCCCTCGGAGCAACGTAATCCTTAATTAATCGCCCGGCGCGTGCGACCCGCCTCGTCTCCTTCTCCGGCCCCTCGCAGCTTTCAGCGGAGCTCATGGTGCATTTGTTTAGAATATTAACCTGGTAAGTACGGCGTGGGAGCTTCCACTTAATTAAGCTCGACGCCACGGGTCACCGACTAATGGCACGGCCAAGAAGAGCACGGAAATTCATAACTTTTCTTCGTCCTTTTTTTCTCCCCCCCCCCTTGGAACACTTGGATTTATTTAGGCCATCATCTGTTGTTTACTTACAATTAATTATTTTTCGAATCCTCTGAAAGATTCATCTCCGTTGCATTGTTCTTTTCATTAATTTTCGCGTTTGTGTATTGGATGAATAAAATTTTTCTTTCATTCATCATCTGTTGTTTCGAACTGATGAACGCGCTTCCATTTAAAAGCGTCTTCATTAACGTTTAATTTAAAAAACTACTTAATTAATGACACAGATGCGCATGGACTCGATTTATTTTTTATTTTCTTACATTACTTAACGCTTTTGAAATTATTAGTTATTGTAAATTTCACGATTTTTCACCCCCAACACGCAGTTGTTGAAACAGATAAATTGAAATGAACGGTATTTTCGATTTACAACATTTTAGGAAAACATGGCATGGAAACAAATATTGGTTCAATTTATTTTTCAAAAAAAAAACAGAATCATCAATATTGACCACTGGAAAAAGTACGAGACAACAAAGCTATATTGCAAAATCAAATTGACTTTCAATCAGTCGAAAATCCAATCACTGCAAGAACTGTATTGATTTAAAAGTGCAGTTGATTCAACCATTTTGGCAAACAATCGATCGAATGTGCTTTTAGATGAGTAATTACTTTTAAAAAACCAAAAAGGTCAATGCACAGGAATCGGGAAAGGAAGGGACGAAAGGCAGGCAAATTTTTCGAAATATGCACTGGCGCGTGTATCTTGTACATCAGAGAGAAAAGGGTGGGGCAGAGGAGGGTTTCTGCATAATGTCGAGCGAGGAATTGGTAAAGTGTCGCCCCGGCCGCAAAATTAATTACATCATTAATTAACATTCTCCGCCACAAAGTCTATGGCGTGAGAAAGTCGGGTAGGGTGGGTCCCTTTATGCGGCCTCGCACCTCAGGTAGGTACTGTATCGGCAAAATAGCCGCGTGGCTTTACTACCCTCTGCTTTCCAGCTCACCCCTGAATGTATATATTAACATATTTATAAATCTACGATTATCGATTTGTTTTTCTTTTTCACCCTTAATTGGGACTGCTTTTTTTCTTGAATTTTCGTGAAATACACGATGAAGAAAAAAGTTTTGATACAATCATTTATACGAAGCTAACTTCCATAACACATAATGACTTACACATCCACATGGAGTAGAGCAATAATTTATATCGGTGTTGGTGTAAAAAAGAAAACGTGTAAGCACTTGGTTATCGGATGAACATGTTTTTATTGGTAAGTGTTTTTGGGATCGATTAAAGTGTTGTTTTTAGGGGTAAGCTCAAGTCATCTACTCACGCTCGGCTCCTCTTGTTCTCCCGTCGCTGTTGTTTGTTGTCCTTGGAGTTTTTTGTAGCATCTTGACCGATCTTTTAGCACACAAAACGTAAAAAATTTCATTTTTTTTTTTTTTCTCATGTATCTCATCGGTATCTTTGGTGTATTTTCATTTATCACGCACTATCTATGCGGCATATCGTTTTACGTTTTTTTTTTTTTTTTTTTGGGATCGTAGCTCTCATCGACTGCGTCAGTCTTGTTGTTATCTCAGAGCAGCATTACCCGCCAGTTTCTTATCGCCAATGCATTTTTCTTCCCCTTCCTACCTACAGCTGTACTTGCTACCTCGTGGTCTCTCATTGATTCACCTCCTCTCAATAAATTCTTTTTCTTCTCAACTTTGATATTACATTTAAATATTACTTTTTCAGCAAAACTCCCCCATACATCAGAATCGCTGAACAATACTCTCCGTTAGCTTAGAAGAAATTAATGCTTCGTTTTGCAGCTATTGTAAAATACCGGTACTGTTTACTGAGTACAAATACAACGACGCCGTAACTAATAATCTTGATGGTGAAAAGATAAACGATATGCGTACGGCTCCATTTTTCTGACTGTTTATGTGCAACCTCACGCTAACTATTGTTCTTCGTAGCGATACACTGCACATTATGTGTTTAAAGGACGCTTCAAACTACATGTTTTACACTTACGTCAATGACACCATAAAAGTTATGAATTTGACCACGAAACAGAGAGACGAGTAAGCGCGTATTCGCTCTGACGACGAGGGTGTGTGGTAATAGCGATCCGCAAGAGTGAAGGAAGAGGAGGAGAGAGAGAACAGAGAAGAGTGTACGCAATTTCGGGCAGTGCAACCATTCGCCTCGGGATTAATGGCGGGTAACCAGAAGATTTCGGGAGATCCTCCTCAAACACGCGTTTCAGTCTCCCTTCCTCTTGCACCTCCACCTCTTCGTGCGTCCCCCAACACTAACTCGCCCATCCAACTTCCTCCCACACGCAAACGCTTCCTTTCCTCCCTTCTACGTATAAGCATATATGAGGTATACGCTATACGTACACCAACAAAAGCAATTACAATGGCAATTACACTGTCAATTGTTTGGAAGCGATTGCTCGTCAAGTCACCGGAAAATGAACTCTTGTCTTTCTTGATGCCATCCCTTATTCTACTTTTTCCCCGTGACAAGTCTTATATAAGAACTGTACTACTTTGTCCGCGAAATCACTATCCAATTGTCACGACCACAATGTATCGCAATAATAGTTATGTATGTCCTTCTACCTATGATTAATAGTCATACGAGTACACAAATATATACCAGTAGTCAAATTAAAGCTGTGTTCCTATACGTCTTTTCCATCGTAAGTACACTAGCTGTATTCCAAATTCGGTGATTTTAGCTCCAATGTTGTGAAAAATTTCGGTTGAATAGCACGTTACAGAGTGTTTGAGGTAATTTTTGAAGGAGAATAATTATTACCAGAAGGGTAAAGATACATTATTGTTTAGGGCAACGTTCCAAACCGGAACTTGCATTGCCAAACATGATTTTTAACATACCATTGGTTTTTGTAGATTTTAGTAGATTACACAGAAATTTTTGTGAAATTGGAGTAAAATTAAAAAATGCACCCCCAGATGCATTATAAACAATAACAGCTTAAGTTTGGCCGCTTCTCAGTATATGCGTCCTTGCAACCAAATGAACGGGTAAATAGGGTAGATACCTGGATTGTGTAACTTGCAAAGGTGGATGTTTGTCAGTGGCTCACGTCGCATCTGTCTTCCAGCGCTAGAGCAGAGGTTTCATCCCCACCCCACCCCAACCCACCCTCGACCAGACTCTCTCTCACGTGTGATGGATACAAGGGCTCAGGGAGGGTGTGTGCCTCGATTGCACCAACAGCAGCTACTCGCTCGATGCATACCGAAGTAGTGGTGCAACAGTGGGAGGATGACAGGAGGGAGATACAACCTCTTGCGTGTAATGGCATGGACTGGAAAAAAACAGCAATGTTATGGGCTTCATCTTTGATTTTTTGCCGTACCGTTGCATCTCCAGAATTTTTGTGGCTTCAGCACCACACATTTCTGACAAAGTCTCCAACCAAAGATGGACAAACTTTGTCATTAAAAATCACTTTTTTTTCGGACACTCGTCAAAATGAAGGTAAACAGAGGGTCGAGGTACGCAACTTGAAGTACTTGTGGTACTTTGCACCATCCTCTTCTTCCTTTCCCCTTCGCCTCTGACTTCGGGGAGTTTCCCTACCCCTGTAAGACTCCCTTCAAAGGGCCTCTTTCGTCGCCTCGCGTAGGTACACCCTCTTACGTTTTTGTGGCTCCGACCAACCCTCGAGAGCATCAGCGCTCCATTACACGCCACACGTGAGTCAAAAAGGGGCTGGTGCTCGTGTGGAAAAAAACCATCCCACGAACAGAGTATCTATACACCTGATTTTCTTCGGTTCCGGTTGTTCGAGTTTCATCCGATACTCATCCCAAGTGATGGATACCTACCCCCTCATGTGGGGGATGTAAGCTTTGATATCAGCTTCGGGCCGATGAATTACAGGATAGTATTTTTCCTTCTCCTTCTTGTATCGGAGTCCAGTGAGTGAGAAAATACGAGGGTGCGAATCCCCAAGGGCTCAGAGTTTTCGTGAAGGGACACGAGCTGTGGAGTGGAGAAGGGGTCCTCTTGCGGGTGGCTACTCATCACTGAGTGTATTGTCTCTGGCTCGAGGGCCCTTGTTGGGAGACATCGAGAGGTGCTGTTGCACCACACCCCTTTTTTCGATGCACAGCGTAGGGACAAGTGGAAGCTTCTTCTTTTGCAACCTTTAAGGCCCCCGACTTGATATTATTCTAAATATCCCATGTGCTGTGTTTCACATTTTTACAGAATATCCATTTACATTCGTATGGAATCTGTATTGGATTGTTATAAAAGTTAAGGCAGAAAAGAATTTTTTTTTTTTAATTGAAAAGTAAAAAAGAAATAGTGTGGAATATATGAATTGGAAAATATTTAGGAACGTGTGTGACGGTGGAGTGTCCAGCCGTAAATAGTCCCCGGAGATGGGGTCAGTGATGTGCTCCATAATTCAGACGTGGGGAGCAAGCCGAGGATCGTCCATAATTCAAAAGTGAAAGCTCCCCGCAGACCATGTGCATTGTACAACTGCGATATGCGTGCTTCTGAAAATTTCAAGGCCGCGGTCTACCACGTGTACAACCGAACCGTACGTATGGAAGAAAGAGATATGATACTGCATAGGAATAGAGAAAGAAGCAATGTATAAGTCACTAATTTCTGGCTCACGTGATTTATTTGCATTTAAGCACTGAGATTATGAATAACAGCTAAAACAATTATTTAAGTAAGAAAAAATTAAAATAAGAAGAAAAGAAAAAAAACATAACCGCAGTTTAAGATGCAATCACACGTGGGGTGCGAAATGACACGGACAGGTGTAAAGCAGTCATTACCTCCTTGTTCCTAATGCTTAGCCCTAGCAATTAATTCATTAGCTTGAAACACTGAAACATACTTGCCCAAGCACTTTACCATGTAGAGTATACGCTGCAGTACTGCAGGAACGTGCAGTTGAGTTGGACGGAAGGGGGGTATTGTCTAAGCCGAGTTTAAAGTTCCTGTTGTGCCAACAAGTTTGACGAGGATGGCGGAGAGGGGGCTTCCTGGCCCACCACCTCCTCGCGACTATACACCAAGTGCCTGCCCCTTACCCACCCCCTGACACTCTTGGCGCCAAGGTCTCTCATCTTGAATTTATCAGCCGCTTAATTATCTTAGCGTGTTTCCAGACGCTCTCGTTAATTCGCGACTTCTAATTAGCTTTTCAAGAAGCTCAAAGGAGAAGAAGAAGAGAACGAGGGGCTTTTACGAGTGTATATAGTACTCAAGCGAGAGGATGAACTTTTCGTCGCAAAAACAGGGGCAGGACTTTGGCTCGCTTGTCAGTGAAGCGACAGCCTCTGCTTTTTAAATGTTTTTCTCGTATTGCATATAGTTACAATCTCGATATTTTCCATCTATGCCCCACTCGAATTCAGTACATAGGATATATTATATACTACACGTCATTTAAACTCCAATTGGTGGCCTACTATATTTTTGATGCTTCGAATAGGAGGTTGTGTTATTTTTGGTGAAACAACCCATACAATAACCCATTCGAGCTCCCCAGTAATGTAAAACTCATCGCATACCCGGTGGTACGATTTAATAAAACCAGTGAGCCTCGAGATTGTGTTACACGCCGAGTGAATATTTTTGTTTCATTAAAATCCTTTTTTTTCTTTCTTGTGTACACCTCCCCTCCATAGTTAGGTAGCAATAACGCGGAAAAAGAGGGAACTTTTTAATCCAAGGCCACCTTATGGATAATGGAAAGCTTTTCCATCGGCCCTATCCAGGCGCCCCCGGTATACACTCGCATCAGATATTCAATCTCGGCGCACAGTTTTCACGACGAAATTACCCATGCGATTATTACTTTCCCCCTTCCCCCCTTCAGCTCTCTGTTGCTGGCCAAAGTTCCCTGGAGGGACCCCTTTTCTTTTTGCACCGGTACAAAAGCACGTGCATCCCAAGTAGGAGACACTTTACCGCCGGAAGAGCTTGTCTTCGGTTCAATGGCGGTGCTTGTTGAGTGGGAACAATGCCGTTTGAGTCAGACGCTTAAAAAGTATCGCTCCTCCACTTTTTTGGGGGGCCTAAAAATTTTCTTTGAAAAATACTGTATCCATACCTCACATAGTTGCAAACACCTTTTTCGGTGGAATATAGCCCCCACTCGGTGCACGACCAGAGCGTCCTTCCGTGCGTTGAAAAAAAAAAAAAAAAAAAAAAAAAAACGCGATATCAGTGGTCGGAATTCTTCGTATGCCGAGGTAACCGCAGCCTTCCAAACTTTCCAGTCGCTTGCCCTACTGCATAGTCCTCCCGTTTCGTAGTCGCTGGCTTTTCAATTACCCGAGTGTTCTCTCCTCCCTATATTACCTTTTCCCTCCCTCCTGCAGCCTCGAGCGTAATCTTTTAGTTTTTTTCCGGACCTCCCGAAGTTTACCACCCGCAAACAGGTCGTTTTCTGCGAATTAATTTTGTTCCTTATTCCCTCGGCCAGCCCCCCTCCGAATCTTCCGTCCCTTGCAAGAAAGAATGATCTCATTTCGTTCGGGACGGAAAATTTTTGGAGGGCAAACTTTGGAAAGTCTTGATTTGAAGAATTTTTTATACCAGCAAACATAGCTGGAGAATTGAGATCACTTTTTTTTATAGAGTAAGCAAATTTTGTAGCTTACGAGAGAAAAAAAAAAAAAAGCGTAATGAGGCATTTTCGCGTTGTCTATAATAAATTTCGACCTGACTCGAACAATGTATTGGTTGGAGCACCTTGTTAATGTAGTGCAGAGAAAAAGCGTGACCCTTTGCACACATCGCTATTCAAGTCTTGCAGCGGTGATCTGTAAAAGAGAAGGGGCGAAAATAAGCTTTGGAACAGAGTGCGAGGGTAAAAAAAAATCACTCCTCGTTTTATTGTATTTACACGCTCTCGTAGTCGCTTCACTCTACCGTTGTTTTCACTCGATTTTTATGTATTCCCAGCGAGTCGCGCGACCGCGGCTTGCGCTAACCCATTAGTCCCCTTCCGCTGGTACATGCCACCACTGGTAGCTACAGTTATTTGGTGCTGTTAACCTATTTTTTTTTTTTTTTTTTTTTGGGCCAAGCGATTTTCGATCAGCACCAGCTCCGCGTCACGAAGAATCGGGTAAACGAGGGTGACGCTGACGTATCGCCGATCCGCAACCACCCGCTATCAAAGTTAAATGGAAACACCCACATTTCTATCCCCTCAGTTTTTGTCTGATTTCCTCACTCTATTGATTGCTCTTTTTCCCTTTCATTTTAATCCTATGGAAAAGTTTTTTTTTTTTTCTTTTTTTTTCAACACCTTAAGTGAATGGATTCAATACTTTTACAATAAAATATAATACACAATAACGACGAAGAAATAAACAATCAATTGCTTACATTATTTAAAAGAAAAAAAAAAGATTCTCCAATTCACAAATTGTGTCACATCTACTCGTTTATTCACGTTTTCTTACATCGTTAGTATCGACGTTCTTTTATTGGTAATAAAATATTAAGGGAGTTAGAACAGTGAGGACATTGAGAAAAAAGTCGACAGGAAGGAATTAATATTTGAGGGTCACTGAATCAGAAATCATTTATATCAGATATCGATTCGCATAGCATGAAATTTATAAAATCTTGGCACTCAGTTACAGGTACATAACATAAAAACTAACAAGGTGCTTGAAAAAAAAAAAAAACTAAAATAACAACAGCGATCGTAAAAAAATGTCCACCTCCTGCTCTAACGAAGTGTCGGGATGTCGAGAACTAGAAATATAAGTGCACATTGTATATTGCAGAGCTTCAGCCAAGAGCTATGCAAACGAGTAGCACGTGCATAACAACGACTTCTCCATTTTCCGAAATTGCTATACCAGCAGCTAACCACCGCTACCTGAAGCGATGCTTTTACGTAAAGTATTATGTAATTTATTGAAGCTTTAAAAGTTGAAAGAGGTTTCCTGGAATCTACGACTATAAGTACGGCGATTGCTTTGTCCGATGAAACCAATGCACTGGTCGAGTGTGAGCGTATGTTTGTGCTGATTTTTCCCTTGTACGTTTTCTTGGTATAAATACGACCTGATAAGTTTCTATAAGCAGTTTTAAGGCACAATTAGGTCGTAACGCACAGCATTAACTTTTACAACGCCCGAGTGATGGAATAAAAATCTAGTTAAGCCGCAACGAGAGAGTTTCTTTAAAAAGTTTTTATCGACTTGCAAATTGCTCCTCTGTCTCCCTCTCTTTTTGCTCCATTTAATTTTTCTGCATATTTACGCGTACCTGTATACGTGCTGTTTACCTTTTTTTCCCATTTCCCGACGAAATTCTCGAGTTTGAAGGATAAAAAGCTCTTTGGAAAATGTAATCGTTATCGCAGCTACATTTTGCACGATCCCGTCACTTATGTCCTCTTATTCTTGCATACGCCAACCGTGCACGCGATACGAGTTTCTTAAAATAAAAACACTTTATTCATAAGCATACATAAGTAATATTAATCTCAAGTACGGTATCGGAAAATTGAAGATGGATGTGATTTCATTGAATTTTCAAGAGAGTCATAAACATGTAAATCGAGATTTCATCTCAGTCCCAGAGGCGGGAAGGGTGATCCTATCGGTGCATAATTAACCTCCCGTAAGTCGAGCGCGACGATGCAAGTAGGGCGATTTTTTGTCCTGTCAGAACACGCGAGCCGCGTATCAATCATACTCACCTTCTCTCAAATTTCGTGACATTTTTGCGGGTAATGTGGATCTGAACACGTCGAGACTGTAGTCGACCGGCGATACTCGAAACATTATCGCATCATCTCCTGACCAGAATCTCGTCGTTTTTTTATTACGTGATTTTATTTTTCTTGTAGGCACACACGAGTAGCCTTGGATTACAATGCCACCTTTTGATACGTTTCATCGAGAGAATAATATTTCAAGCCATGGTTGTTACAAAAAAAATGTCAGGGTACGTCATGTCACCGATTTTAATAGTTTGGGGCTTCAATTTTTGTATCTCGTTGAAATTTTACTGCAGGATTTCTAACATGCTGGGACGGGAACAACAATTAAGGTTTTTTTTATTGTAGTGGCATAGTTTTCACGTACCAATAGAGTTTGGACGATAATTGCATACATAATTTTCTAGAATAATAACTTATGAATAGAAAAATTGAGATATTTGACTGTATCTCGTACGGATAAACTGGCTGTGATTTTTTAATTCCATTGAGTTCAAAAAGTCGACGTACTTTCACGTTCTGGAAGTAGGTATATAAGTTTTTTCGTTTTTTTTAAGAGCAAATAGAGATCGGGTCGGCTACGCCGCAATTTCATCTTTTCCTCGCTAATGGATAGTAGAAGCTGCATTGGTTTTTTTTTCCTTGGACTCGTTCGTGTCCCTTTGCGTGGAAGTAAAAAGTTTTGGGGTCCCTATGAGTCTCCGACCACCTATATGTACCTCCAGGAAGCAAAGAAGGTGTAACTTGAGAAACTGGTCTCCTCTTCCGTCGTCGTCATCTCGGAAAAGATCGGCGAAAGCTTAATTTCCTCAAATTTGCGGGAAAAAGTTTTACGGGAAAACTGATATGGACTCCCCTTCCTTCCTACAGATAACAGAGCGATTATCGAACTTGAGATAAATTTTCCCTACCCCCGACTTTTTTTGGAGGAAGAAAACAGTCCGAGGAAGAAGAGGAAAAGGGTATTACTACCGATCCCCTACAAGTTTTGTACAAACTGAAATTTTTTAAATAATTTTTTGATTTCAATCGAAAAATAACTCGCCTGTAGATTTTTCATTCGAGCTCAAAATAAAAATTTAACGAATGCACGTATCGAATTTCGAAAAAAATGAAACCTTCAGTATACATCCATAAGGCTGCTATTTTACACTTATTTGATACAATCTGTCGTGATTTATAGTTGTAGATTCCATTCCGTCACTAAAATCCCTATCAAATACAAGCAGTTACTGTGAGTATTAAGGTTTTCGAAGTTTCTTGACATCACGCGTCAATTGACAGATGCCGATCGGTCGAATCGTGTGTCTTCTCGTTCTGATCTTGTTGTCTAGAAAACCATACAATAAAGGATCCCCAGAATGGAGAAGCTCTTCAAAATCACATGAATTGGATCCACTAGTGGATTTGCAGGATATTTCGTTAGCAAAATGAAACAAAAGATCTGTCACGTTGACTACACGTGAACTACTCAAAAATTTCTTTTTTAATTTATTACAAGCACTTTCAAGTAGTTGTTGGAGACATTCATTTGGGATTATTGGGAAACTCCATACAATTACTTCAAATAAGTGTACAAGTGTAATAAATTCTGTATAGATAAAATCAATTTACAACTGAAAAAGTTGAGACTCGTATAGCTTGACAGCCAATCAAACGAGCAAGACGAGGAGAAGGGGGTGGGGGAAGGGGTTCATTTACATCGGGATATACGATACCGGCGCATTGAATTTCTGTTCCTCCATTGAAAACGAGACTCCAGTATGGGAACAGCCAACTCGGGGTTAGTGTGGACCTAAGGACTAAATACACCAAGTGAGACAGACAAAAGGTGGGGAGGAGAGAGCAGCACCTGAAATGAGCTCCATATGCGAGTATCCCCGGCACCAGAGAATGTGACAACTTTGGCGTCAGGGAAACGGAGATCGAATATACTCGAAACAACTTTGACTTCGTTGACGTAGTTAACTGCCACTGTTATTGTCTCCAATACTCCCTGATGACTTTGTCCGTCTCTCCACTTCAGCCCTTGTTTACGCAAACGAGTGCATTTGCTCGTAGTTGGGGTGACGTCCACGGAAGTTTTGCCGATTGCCCCTTTCCTGAATCAATTATCGAATGATCGAATTGGACACGAAGAGAGAAGATAAGTACAAAGTATCTAATTGCTCGGGAAAGAGTCGAGTTTTGGGTGTTGATGTAGCCATCGCACGAATTAAAAAAAACTACTTTAGGAGTTGATTTTGCCATTCGAGTCCAGAAAATCAATGGGACAAATTTGAATTCCGTCATTTGATACAGTCATTTTCTTTTTTAATTTCTGTCCCTTACATAATTTCCAAAGTAAAATCACTAATAAGCTAATCGCGATAATCGTGCAGCTTTAAAGAGTTTACCAAACTTTATAAAACTCAGTCATTCCCCAGCATCTACTATAATGGTTTGCGTGAACGGGTTCGAATAACTGTAGCTGATATTCATAGTTCAAACTCCCATTCTCAGATAATCGAACAGCTCATAATTACTTAAAGCTACTCCGGTCTATAGAGACACTTGCCGTTATTCGTAGCTCAGATCATCCTAGAAAGGAGTTAAAATAGCCACCTTCCTTTTGTTTCTGTTTCATTCCAACCTCGTCGTCTTTGGCAGTATAAAAGTCCTTGATTTTAGCGCGTGAACAACTGAGCCGAAAAGCTGCACGGAACAACATATACTTACTTAGTTGCGTAAAAACGAACAGGGGGAAGATAACGGCACGAAAGAGGAATGGTATACAAGCAGCAAGCTGTGTTAAGACAGTGTGTGTGTGGGAGGAGGAGGGGAGGATAAGGGAAGCTTTGAAATGCAAATCTCGCAAAATTGCTCATTAGCCCAGTTCTACTGCGAGTGGGAGAAGAGAACATTTCGAGGAACAGAGAGAGAAAGGTACAACTGCATCGCCGGCAGCCAACTGTATACGGCTGATTAGACTCCCTCCACGGGAGTCTCGAGTGATAATTAATTTTCGCAGTCTCTATGACGCCCGTAGCTCCCTACTGGCGTTAATTTTAGAGATACGATGGGGATTCGTTCGGTGGGTAGAGTAACCCAGTAAGGGGATAATTTTTTACGATTTGCAGGTCTGAGGGTCATATGTGTGCTGAATATATATATATATATATATATATATATATATATACCAACTATATGGAGTTTGGGGTACGCTCTCGAGGGGATTATACATCATTGGCCTGCGGTACCAGTAGGTGCAAGTGCAGTGAAAATTGTTACGCCACTGGCAGCTTTACTTCTCCCATCTCTTACCGATGAAATACGACTGAGGAGGGATGAAACACTTTGAGCGTGTATTTAGCGCAGTGATTGGGTACCCTTTTTTTTCTCTTTTATTTTTAGACACGACCAATACATGAAAGTGCCTTCTATTTTTGTCAAACCAAACGTATAACCACTTGTAAAATGTCGATTTAAGGAGAAAAATGTAAACTTTAACGTAATGTTGAAAGTATTGAGTAATATCAGACTGCAATAGTCATAAATTTCAAGTAATATACTATTTTTTACATTGCATGATTTTCCCCGTCACTGATAACTGATATTTATTCGATGGTTCGACTTACCATGTGGTATTAATTCAAAAAAGAAAATTTGAGATTTTCATCATGCACTGGATAAAATTTTTATGAATCATATAAATTTGGTACTCTTCATACGTGATATTTTTTTTCAATACATCAAGACTCACTAAAATACGAAGAGAGAGAGGAGACATGAAAATAATGCACCATTGGAAGCTAAAAATATCTTTCCCCTTCGTACTTCATAAAGGGGATAAACAGTTCCAGAAGTAGGGCGTAGCAGCAGATGTGTTTATAAAAAGGGACCCGGAGAGACCTACCATATTCATAAAATGTTTATCAGCCTTCCATCGATGGCTTGACTGCATCACCAAAGCTACCCCATCCAAAAGCCCCAAACTTTCGTCATCGAGATGATGTGGCGAGGACGACCGAAGCTCGACGCTTGTGAAGGACTAGATGTGGAAAAGGTAAATTGACGTGAATGAAAAATGCGTCCACCCATACATCAAAATATAGGTTTTTCGGCACATATTAACTTTGAAGCTGCACAGAAGCTATGAATAACGAAGAAGTGGAGAATCGGCGTCAGAAACGTGACCATGGACACACGCTCAAGGAGGTATTTTCGGTTTTGCGCATCATCAGATTGTCCCGAGCTCCGTCCCTCCACACCTGCCGTGTTAATTTTCCAATACTCGATCCAACGAGAAATCAATTCCTCAGCAGCACCACCGACACCTCCCTCCTCATCGTATGTCCTGATCTCATCCCGCCTAATAACCAATCACCCCCACGCGACATCCGCCCATTGATTGTGCACAGGAAAGTAAGTATCAGTTGGAAGCAGATGAGACACTCCACTCTGTCGCACTAAAGAGTGACTGCGATGTACTCCCCCCTCCCTTATTGTCTCTCGGGGAGAAAAGGGCAAGTGAGGGATTAGGCGCTGAGCTGCTCTGAGGGTGTGTATCCTTTTTTTCCCTCCAGCCACTCCTTGACTTCCTGCTCCTCGCGACGTTCAATTTCCTCGTAGCTCCCGTGCCAGACTCGGCGATTTATGCGATCGACTTTTCGGCTCTTCTCCTTTTTTTTCTCCTTCGCTGTTCCCTTTAGTTTCTCCTCCAGCAAGAGTCGAGAAGGTTAACTTTACCATTTTTACTAACGTTGCAGAACTTAATTCATTGCAGGGTTTTGTAATTTCTTGATCCCAATGTCCCAAGCTAATCATTCTCACTATATTTGACTTCTCTAGTCTTCTTTGAATCTCTTAACCACGACGTACTGCTCGAGAAGCTCCTTGGGATGGTGGTTTTTGAATTAACCCAGGTTGTGGTTGGCGGTGTGGCGTTGCGGTACTCCATCAAAGTGGATGGTCTTGGGATATGGTTGAATCCCTTTCTCACACAGTCCGGAAATGTTAAATACATTACACCTTTAGTACACTATATACGAGACGATCACTGAACCATTTCGTTGAAACTCTGACATTTTGCCGTAATTGGATTATTGCTATGCCGTTTAGTTTCAAGTTTCGGGTTAAATGTACGTTTGTACACACGTATACATGCTCTTGTGCATTTTTTATTTAACTATTACTTTCACTAAGCAAGTTGTGACCACTTTTTAATATTCAGTCAGCTTCGACCTATTGCCATCATTGTGGTCCATATTGTTATTACTACTTTGATTTTTCTTGCTAATATATAGAATTGGGGCTGTGCCCCATTGGCCTTAAAATCGAAAGAAAGTTTACGTGGGATAAAAACTTCAGTGTTTTTGGGCTTACACTTGATAAATAGCTCATGATGCACCTCCTTGGAAAATAGCCGACGATCTTGTAAGGGAATTAAAAGTATGAGAGGCCAATAAAAGATTACACCGATAATCTGTACCTCCGCCACCTCCTCGCGATAATTTAATTAAGTCAACGATTATAGACCACCTGCCAACCTATACCGATGACTTGTGATCCCGAAACTTTAGAATAATTATCGGATCCATCGGTGCGAGGCCGCCACGTCGTTCGCCTGATACATCGGGATGAGTCGGTGGTGCGGGCAGCCAGAAAATTGGCTCTCGATTACCTAATAATCCACCAGGGAAATTGCACTTTGGGGCCTATAAAGAAAATTCGACCTTCTTCCACCTCCTCCTCTTCTACTCTTTGAATATTCAGCATATAACATGTAGTTCCTCATCTAGAGCTTATTTCCGTGACGATTTTTTTTAAAGTAGAAAAAAAACTGGAACACACCCAAAAACGCAACAAATTCTCGTCATACGTTGGTCCCAGTAGAAACAGCATAGTTTTGATAACTTAATCATTAAATCTTTAAATTAATTAAAACATTAAAACACTGTGGAAGCAGAAGGACTTAATTGATGATGAGACGCACGAAGTGCAATGCCGTGGTGGTACAACAACGTTTTCTTGCACAAATCCTTTGCACGGCGCCTTTGTAGTAATTTGATGCCACCACCGCTATACATTATACTTTAGCGGAAATTAATGGGCATCAACGCGATTGACCTTCTGGAGTGATAACGATCCCTAAATCAGGCCTGAATATGTCCTACCGATACGGTGATAATGAACTCAATTTCCTCTCTGTACCCACTCGATGGTCCCTCGATTCGCGGCAATCGATATGACGTAGTGTGCCGAGAAACTCTTCGTCCGGTGGTGATGGAGTGTGGGACAATAATTATGGGCTGCCATTAATCAACGCCAACGACGACGACCCCATCCCACCCCAAATAACCCCTACCTCCCCCACACCAGCTCATGGGTTTCTTTGGACGATAATTTTCCCGTAAGATTATAGAGGTTGATTGTACCCATCGTGTACTACACAATTAACTTCCTTCCTACCATTGACGCGTCTTTTGAGTAGTAAAGCCCTACATCCTACATTTCTCATGATTTATGTTTAGGCTATGGTTTGTTCCGTTTACGAGTTTTCGATACCACCTTTGATGGTCACATGTACATACCTACATCGGAAGAGTAAGCCAATGAAACTGGCTGATTCATGTAACACGTGGCCAGTGAATCATGTAAATGTATACACATACAATATGTAATACATGCACTGAGGGATTTACAAACATTTTTTGTGCATCAGCCGAGTCGAGCTTCAAATATAGAAAATAAGCCATTTATTTACCGCATACATACGTACCAACTTCAATATCCTGTACTTCGAGGAGTTGGTACTATGAAATTGGCTTTTCGACAATACCACCATATTTTCCAGCTTCTGATTCTCAATGTGGTATATTAGAGGATCGGGAGAGCCTCTTCCATGTGTTTACCAAATCAAAAACGTGGGGGGGATCGGGAAAAGAGTTGGGGAAGCTAAATAATCGGACCCACGAGTCCAGGGAGGGGGTCTTTTGTTTGCTATTGTCGAAATTACGTAAATCGCCTTCCCCACCAAAACCATCGATACGAGATACACGAAGCCAGATTTGTTCTGCCGATGTTAATATTTCGATTTTCTCGGCAAACGCTCGGGACGTGCGTCGAATACAGGATATGCGTGCATACATGTATAGTCCCTCGTTTCTCTCAGTGACGACTGATACGTGATGCTCGTGTATGGGCTCCTCGTTTTCTTGCCTATGTTGGGGATGGGGAGGGTAGGCAAGCGAGTGAACGCGTATGTGAGGGCGTTTTATCGGAAGATTTCCCTCCTTCGATTTGTTCCTGTTTCTACTTCCAAATGCCTCGATACATCCACCAAATGATTCGTGCTGTTATCATCGGGAATCCAATTTTTCTCTTCCTGAATATGTATCGTTTCAAATGGTGCCTTTATTAAACTTTTTCGATTCATTCATCAGTACTGGGATGCACAATGAGCCAAAATGTTTTTAAAAAGTAAAAGGGAAAGGGATGGGAAGGAAGTTGAAGGGTAAAATTGAAAAATTAGTCGACACAATGGGCCACAATGGGCCACAATGGGCCAGGCCAGCCAACAATGGGGCAGCGGCGTTTCTACCATTTCCAAAGACACGCACAAAACCGATCGCGAGTGTGAGTGTGCGAGAATCGATTCTCGATCGCAAATACACCCGAGGCAGGTCGACTACAATGAAAACGTTGCATTTGACGTTTGGCTTGTTCGTCCTTACATATTAATTCATGTATCCGTATATGCCTCCATATTCCTGATTTCATTTTTCTTTTTTTTCTACTTGCTCTTTTTCCTCTCTCTTTCTCTATTCTTTTAACATCTGTACAGTGAATTTGTTTTAATGTTGGAATCCTACTGCGATAGAAAGGAAACAAAAATTTTGTTTGACGTTATCCAAGTTTTTACTGGGTAAAAAGCAAAGAAAAAAGTATCACTAGGGAAAACATGTAGGCAGCAAAAACTTTAAACCAACAGTATTTGTTTTCAGCCGTTGCTTGTTTATCCAGATATCTTTAAATCTCCAATGACACTCACTTTTTCCGCATCTCAGCGGCAGCAGCTCTCCAACACCCGAAGCCTGCCCTCGCCACACTCTTTTATAATTGGTTAGCTGTTTCTTCAGGTTCCCTGCTTCGCCGAAATGCTTTATCCACATTCGATATCCACCTACATTCGTAGCTCTTCACTTTTCCCACACTTATATACGTTTCAGCAAAATTATTTCTCTGCAAGTAACATCAAGACTAATTTTGATACCATTACATTATATTTACGTGTTTTAGTCTTATACATACAAAAAAAAATCAAGTCTAGTTTTGTATATTAACACCTATTTTCGAGTGTTTTTGTTTCGTCACGTTAACATAAAAATACTAAAGTGCTACTCGTAATCGTAAGGTCTTGAAAATCAAGCGGAAATCGGAAAAAAATTCAACATCGCGATAGCGAGAGAAAAATAGTGATGTCAATCGATTTTTGAAATAAAACGAGGTAACTTTTAAAATGTACATTTTCCTTAAGTAAGTTTCCTTTAAAAATCAGGCCACGACATTCCAGGTATTTTATTTTTTTCCTCCTCACGCGCTAGTTCACACACGAGAGAGCAAAAGAAGAAACGTGCTTGACCTCGTTTTCACTTTCTGAAAAAAGAAGCGCACTTCTTATAACTCAGACCTCGTTACGCGCATAGAGAAGTAACGAGGACGCATTTTAAATGATATAGGAACCTCAGTAACACTACCAGTGTATAATTAAAGGAGATAAAAACAATGAAGCCGCACCATCAAAGACGAGTCGTCAGCAAAAATGTTATAATCGATTTTTTTCAATTACCTATCCAAAATAAGAGTCACTGACACTTGGCTATAAGTTGGCTAAAAACGTAATGACCTACATAGGCTTTGTTTAAGGTATGCGATGTATTAGATAAATCAATGTGGTGTGTTGTAAACCTAACATTCTAAATCGGCGTGACTTGACGAGATATCGCACGTCGTGATGAAAGTTCTATTCGTCCCTTTTTTCTTGGCGGACGCTTTAATCTTATAGTTCTGATGTGAAAAGTTTAAGGCCATTCGCACCCCCTTCCTCCACCCCTTGTATTTTGGACGTAATGTATGGCTGGTAGAAAAATTGGCGCTCCATATCCAGTCACCATCAAAATGATGGCCCTGCCTCGAAAAACGGCTACCCATCAGACTGTCTCTCTCTTGTGGCAAAAGTTTTACTTTTCTCCCACGTCAAACTTCATATTTTTCTTGCGATTCGCCGGCTTTGCCTTATCAAGTTGGACGATTCGGGCCATCGATCAAACTCTTCGGGACTTGCGTCATTTCTTCTTTTATCTGTATTTTTTCGTTCTTCTCTTTCTTTATCAACTAGGACTAGGCTTATATTTTTATTTTATTTTATTTTTTAAGCTGCTATCAATTCCAGAACAATACGAGCACGTGAGTAACGTGGGGTCATATGGTGGAGCAGAAAAAAACGGGGTTAAAGGGCGAAACAATGAAAGAAGCGCTGTATACCTGACGTATATGTAGAGAAGAGTAAGGGATCGTAAACAGCCAGAGGGAGAAGCCCTAAACAGAACGTCTGTCGTAAAATGGGGCTGTTAAATATTTTTCTTTTTTCCTTTTTGGATTCCATGATAAAAAACTACCATATGGGATGAAAACGGTAAACAGCGTATTTTGCTGCTTTAACGCACATCATACCATCATTGCATCTTCAAGTGCGTAACTATTATAATATTTTATTAGACTAATACATAGTACGAGATTAAAGTAAAAAAAAAATTTAATTTTTATCTTTTATTAAAGAAGTGCACAGCTCCAGTAAACTTTGAGTAATAGTTAGTAGGTAGCCGATCAATCCTTATGTTTGTGACTGAAGCTTAAGCTTACTTCTACATTCAACTTCACACTACTGCTACATGATTAAAGAACCGTGAGGTTTTATACTAAAAATAAATTCGTTTTTTTTTTTTTTTTTTTTTTTTTTAGTTGTTCCACTTTTTATAATAGCAACTGAGACGAGTGATTCGCGATATTCAACTGATGTACATAAATACACTTGGAATAACTCTTTCTATTTTCTTGTTTATAAAAATTTACAAATTGTACAAATTGTATTTAGACAGGCATAGTCAATTAAAGAATGTGGGAGCATATTTGCTACGAGTACTCGTATGAGTATAAAAAATATTTATTGTATTTAGTAAATTTGTTGGTGATCTTGCATTTAAGTAGAGATGAAGTATAATATAAACTCTTTTTTTATACACTTCCTCGCATGATTTAACTATACAGTTGATATGTAAGAATATGTTAATGGTTACCAGTACATTATGGAACGAGTGTGTAATAAATATTCACCTCCTAATTTGTATAAACATCTCTCTGTAATTGTTTTTTTCCAAGCTGAAAATCTCCAGATTTAGTTCAGTTTCCGGAGAGTCGGTAAGCACAGGTACGATGCGCGCATTGAAATTCCCAGCACGAAGTAGTTGACTCAAGCATACAATTTCGAGGATGAAAATTAAAAACGATGTCCTTCTCTAGTCCCGCTATGTGAGAAATTCCTTGCATTTCCTGTGAGGGAAGGAGGAGGCGTCTCGAGTCCACCATTTAGTCGGTAAGCCCTTGAGGGATTAGGGGGTGAACCTCCACCCTAACGAGGGGACATCTAGCTCTTCTTCAACTTAATCCAAGTGAGGGAGGGAAGTGGAGATGGAGAAAAAGTGCGTAGCAGAACTGGAGCGAACTGAGGCGTAACGAGGACAAAAAGAGGACACTCTCACTCCTGACCTTGTGCGGGGGAATATTAAAACGTAGCGTTTACTGGAGCAAATTGCGCAATTATACGACACAAAGAGATACAACGGGGACCTTCTTTCCTCACATTTTCTGTGTGATTTGGCAGAGTATGTCTGTACGGGGATTCTTCTTTTTTTTCCTACGAAACTTGTTATGATTTTGTTGATTTTCGATTTTTCTTTTAAAAAAAGGTTACAGTCACGCATTTTTGGGAAACAATTACACACCCCAACAATCGCCCTTGTAAGCGACTGAGGGTGCGATAAAACCAGCCCAAGCAATTCTTGGGTCACGCAAAAATAGTTAGTCTCCAGTCAGCTGGAAATCAAGAAAGAAACAAAAAAAAAGGAGAAAATAAACGGGACGTGCTTTTATTTAAACTGGAAGGAAAGGGGCAGAGGGCAAAAGTCGTCCAAATACGTGCACGAATATGTGGAAAATCGTAGTCGTTCCGCATTATAATGGCCGCGTGCCACCGCCAAATGCAGTACGAAAATCGTCCACCCCCGAACACACACATACGTATACCTAAGCCTTTGCATGTAAGTGTACCCGAGCACTTGGCTGGTGGTACCTTGAAAGGAGGGGGGGGGTGGTATAAGGCAGGTGCGCGGGTGTAGAGAATCGATTCAGCAGAGGAACCCTAGACAACGAGGACCTTCTCCTCCTCCTCCTCCCAGTCGCTGTTGGCACACATATACACTTATGCGCATAGCTTTGCTCCGCTTCTGGCAAACGATTTTTAACCGGCAATAGAGAGACACCGATTTTCGAGTCGCGTACACTTGACTTTTTCTTGGGCTTTTCTTTTCAAATTTCCCTCGCATGTAGATATACGTGCAGGAAGGCTCTTTTGTACGCTCGAGTGAGCTCCTGCTGTTTCGCTGCTGCTTGCAATTTTCCGATCTTCAAGCCAGTCGTGCGTACGTGCCCCGCGGATTCCCGTGTCCAATCTATCTCCTCTTCCTTCCATTTTTACGAAGAAGAGGCTCTAGCTGTCTCTGTCTTACTCTCATTTACAGTTTTATCCCTCGCTTGTTCTAAGTGGATTTTTTTTACCTACGCTCCTATGCGCGAAAGAGTGTTTTATTGGATCGTTTTTTTCTGATGTAATTTTTGAGCTATTTTTTCAAATCCAAATTTTTTTCATCAATTCATCATTATCGTGACTATTCAATTATAATTATATTTTGAAATCACTATGTTTCTAAATATGATCCATATGGTATAGAAACACGTGTCTCGTTTTATTTGCACACCCTCCTTATAGTGCAGCAAAAATTCTACCCCACCAGAGTTGTTAGTGGATAACGCGATCTTTGCACGTACTGTACGTATTTTCAAAAAAAAATGTGTTCACACAAAGAGAGAGAACCTGGAATTTTTGCACGATTCGGACCATATTTACAAGATCATGTGCCTGTACAAAAAAAAAGAAAAAGGAAACAGAAGAAAAGACGACCTCTACAACCCAAAATCCGCTCAGCCCAAACTTGTTCGTAATGTTATTTTTACTTTTCTTCATCCATCTGACCACTGTGGAGCTGGATCATCCTTTTCTTCGCTTCCCTCTACTCTTGACGTGAAGGAGTTACTGCGAATGCTCAGACGAGCAGCTGCACCAAGGAAAAAGATGCACGCGAAAAAAAAAAAAAAAAAAAAAAAGGATGACGATGCTGACGTGCCTCTTGCTCCGTATTTCTTATTTTCCTTGCCCATTCGGACGAGGCTTGACACTCGACCTCTTTTTCCATTTCCCTGAATGTACATGCACATATATGTATGTATACATACGTGTTCCTATGAAGTGAGACCAGCTCCGGTCAAAATAGTCGAGGGTATCTTCCGTGAGTTTGACTGCATGCACCGACAGAAGTTTTCCTCCATTTCCACTTCAAGGTAGAGGAACGTACGATGTTTGCAGCTGAATTCCCTATTCTTGTTCGATGCTACACTTGACACGTCCAGATTTCAATCTATATTCCAATCAAATATTTTTAAGCATATATGCAAGAGTTGACCACCAAAGAACCTACCACGTGCAATCGCATGGCCATGATTGAAATGGAGCGTACTTATCCAGAACTATTTTGGTGTTTTTAATTGAGTACAAAAAAAGCACCCCCCCATCTCCACTTCATTCGAATATCGGTGGCTTTTGGATAATGGAGGATGGAAAAGATTTGAAATTGATTGTACTAACTTCGTATATGACCAAAAGTCGAATTTATTTCATCTAGACAGAAGGTATTTTTTAAAGAGCGTTCGAATTATTTACTTTAAAATGTTAGAAAAAACAGACGTCTCGTACCGTGACCAAGTTTTTTTGTGAAGAAAACTTTCTGCCAGTGAATGAGCACGTGTTTTAAAAAGTGCTAGAGCTTTCGAACAAACTCTTCAAACATCTAAGAAAATTCTCTCGCGATCTGCCCAACGTTAGACTTCTTTTCCTTTCCTTTATTCATATTGTCTATAATACGTGAACATGTGATTATTCGTACATGGGCAGTCGAAAGCAGTTCTGTACTTGTAGAAATTTCACTCCCTCCCACTCATAAACTAAAAGACTACTGTTTTGGAAAAAATTCGTATTCCCCTATAACTATTTCAGCTCTTTTTTGACGCTCGAGGGCTTACAATTCTCGTTTAAAGGGAGTTCTCAGTCACCTTTGCGCTTACATTAGATTCTTTTTGTGTACGTGTATTAATTATTTTTAACGTGGGTGCAACGACCTTTCGACCCTCGAAGCCATTTGTTGTATTTATACTCTGTTATCTATGCGATGGACAGACCAGCACTAATGGGCCAACAGACAACGATTAAGATTTCATGTCGGTACCATCGATTATTCGTTTCGTATGCGTCGCCGTGGATTACTCAAATACAAGTACGTGAACACAAACGCCGTAGCTCTATCTCAGATGTTCAATAATTAATTACCCTCAAATACTAATAGAAATAGTTTTTTATTAGGTATTCTATTTTTACTTTTCGGTCTGGAAAAAGAACTTTTGTTTCCATGATGAACTCACTATAGGGTAGTAATTCAAGTGATATTTTCTGACTAACCAAACATCACAAGTAACTTTTTAACGTCAAAGGAGCTAAAAGTAAATCGAGCCTTTAAAGAATTAAATACGTTAATTCAACGTTCAGGTAACTACCGAATAAAGTCGTCATTGGCATAAAAACAAAATGTAAAATAGTCTGTCAATCTGAGGAAGGAGGCTTTGGCATCACCACGTGGTCATTTAAAAGAGCATTACCTTCCCACTTGTATTTCTCCCGATAAACGTCCCAATACTATATTCTTCGACTACAATTTGCTGTACCCACACATCAACGACTGGCGAAGATCTTCTTGTAACTTGTAGAGGAGGATATAAAGGGATCCACGTGACGTGGAAAAGTAGCATCGACTGTTCGAGGGACAAGATTGATCGGCTGGGGGTTACTTTCGCACTTGTCTTACATTGACATCTACGTGGGTATCTCCTCCCCAGGACTAAACTCTTCGCTGAGCGACACGGATAATCCATATCCATCTACTTTTCGAGGTACACGTGATCTTTTTCGTGCTGATATTACCTTACAGCAACTAATCCCACTTGACGTATGGCAAAGAGTGTAGTCGAGGGAGACCCACTACGGCTGCCCATATCAGTCATTATTGGATGGTATCAGCTACGGGGCGGCTGCTCATTCAATTTGATCTCATGTTTGGATACATCCCGATTGAAGGGACACGAAAGTATCTATTCCCTTTCCCCTCACTCAGTGGACCTATTGATCACTTACTCGGAGATGCCAAATGCTGATTAATTACTTGTACTTCAATTTTTTTTACCTTTTTTCTTGCGATGGTATTCGGTAGCAAAATTGATCGAGGGACCAAAGGTTGTTTTTACGCACATTGAGTTCATACTTTTCTTCAAATAGAGGGTATGGATATTAATCTTTGAGGAGATTTTTCTGCATAATTTTTTTTAAAAAAGAGTTTCAAACCATAGGGACAAGATTGGGTGAATCCGCTTCGTAAAAAGAAATCCTCCATAGGCTGGCAATTTATAACGAGTACTCGAGTCTATAGAGAAAAAATAAAAAGATGGAAAGGTATATATGTAAAAGGGGGTTGGTCTCTGCTATAGCCAGGAAAGCTACTCTAGTGGGGCCTTAGGATGGCTAATCATCTGTAACCACCTCTACCCTCAGCGTCTCCGAGACACGCAGTTTTTTACCAACTCACCCCAACCCCCATCCCCTTACGTATCGTCCAATTAGTTGGAAAATACCTGTGAGCCGACATTCATTGGCCTCCTCATCTTCTTCCTTCTATTTTTTTGCTTCTCTTTTCTTCTCTTAATTGGTTTGACAAATGTACTCGCAGTAGAAAAGATTACGTTTTTTCTTTTTGTACTTGTGCTGAAAGTTTAACATGTTTTTGAACTGCTGATAGCTTTCTTAAATGTTAAATCAAGTAAAGTTTTAAAAAAAATTTTTAGTATTCAATAGACCAATTAAATCATTTCCTTTTTTTATTCAGAAAAAGTGCCATTAACATTCTCAGGAACTTTTTTATGCTTTGTTGTATTAACTGAATAATTACAGTTTTCTGACTGGCTGAAATCAAAAATTCAAAGCTGAAGACGCTTAAAAAGGCAGCTTTCTTTTAAAGTGATTCACTACCTTATTTCCCTACCCAATACCCCAAGTTAGCTGCAATTACAAAAATTTTTCGAACTAGATTTCATAAAAATTTAAGCATCAATTTTCTTTTGACTATCACCTTTTTCAAGGACTTTATTTATCTTTTGGACTGCTCTGTACAAGTTTTAACCTACTTTTAGATTATTTCTTACATATGGTACACATTACTGAAATAATTAATTTAGGGGTGGAAGAATTTAACATGTTTAGTCGTGGCTAACCTGTGTGGCATTGAAACAATTTGTTTTAGTGAATTAGAAAGGTAACCACAAATCAGAATCACGAGTTTCGAATTTCAATTTTCAAGTCTCTCAACACAGGCGTTAATCACGTCACTCGTTAATGTCGTTCAACGCAAAACCACGAATGCCAAACTTTAACGGGCAGCAGCAGTAGTAACAGCAGTGCCTGGAAAACAGCTTTTGTGGAGTAATGAATTGTTAGCAGTAACTGTTGTTTTGATTCTCAACTTTTGTATTCCTCGTAACTCGATAATCTCGCAAATTTATAATGGAAAAACAATTTTTTAGTCACATTTCGTTTTATTGCAATAACAACTCGTTGCTATTTGTGGCGATGCCAATCATAATACCGACAAGGGTTTGCTTGCATACATTTAGAGAAAACAGAGAAAACAACTTAATTGGTGTCGTGGATTAATAGGCAGGCTCGTTAAAAATACCAATTTGTGTAAACGTGGTGAAAGGGAAGTTCCTTCCTTGGAGCGTTGAATTAATGCCGCCGTATAGTGGAAGCTGCGGACGCGTATAAGTCGCGCGTTTAGTCGAATCTCGTTAGTGAAATTGGAAGGGAAATCCTAAGCTGCTCCTATGGTATTTTCTCTCCTGTTGGTCGTCCCACTTCTGCACTATCCATCTACCACGGATTTACCTACACCCTCCCATTTTGACTTAAACGTTGGGGCTTGATCAACATCAGGAGGAGAGGCTATTGCAATGCCAGTGTTGGCTGGCCACCTCATCAACAATCCCTGCCAGGCTACTGCACACAACTCGATCTCAGTTGAGTTTCCAGTCTAGCGAAGGGATGAGTTATATTGTTCACCATCTTATTATTCCAAGCATTTTTGAAATTATTGTTGCTGTACAAAAAAGTTAGTCTGGTTATTAACTCAATTATCCACAAATGCCAATGATCGTGGTAAACTTTAAAGTAAACTCGTAATTTTATTAAAAACCTAGGTATAAAAATTTCAAGTAGAAAACACTACGTTTAGTCAGACATGTAAGAAATGATACACAATCTCCTTCATCCATACTTCCTCTTGGAAACAGAGACACTCCGAGTTCATTCGAATCTTTTCTACAATAACCTCGAAGAAACATACTCCAAACACCGTCCATTTGCTTAATTTTTCAGTAGCAGACGAATACGAAAAGTGAACTATAGATGCAAGGAGCCGAGGGAAGATTTTCGCATGAACAAGTTTCCGGAAAAGGGATGCCTGGCAGGGCCGTCTAAAAGCAAAAAGAGTCATGAGCAGAAATCGATTTTGTATGTCGAGACGAGTGCAAAACTTTCAACGGGCGTTTGGGAGGGGCAAAGGGCCCCACTGGGACTCCCCGAGCAAGTTTCTCGAGAAAAGTGCGTCTCCGCCGACCAGAATTTCAACTAGTTTTTAGCTCCGATATGAAAAATCCTTTGGACGACAGCCTTTTTCCCTCCACCCAAAACCCCCCTTTTGCAACTCGGAAAACCTAATCTAAATGGCTGTCGAGCACCATTAACATTAATGTGGCCGTATTAGCACCCAAAGAGTTTAGTAAACTGGCTGAAGAGTTTACGACCAAAAAAAACGAGGACAAAGCGAGGTAGCCAAAGGCTTGAGCGACAAATCGATCCGCACGCAACAACACCTCTCGTGACTCCCAATTACAGTCTCTCTCTCTCTCTTCTACTCATTTTTAAGGCGATACCTATCTGGTTTGAGCGCGGTTGGCCGACCAGAGAGGTGAGCACGAAAAGTGTTCTCGACAGCCCCGCGTGCAAAGAAGAAAGAAAAAATATACTGCCGAGCAATAAAAACACGAGGAAGCAAAAATAACAATAATGGAGCCGCGAAGGAGGAGGAGATCGGGGCCAGCCAAGAGCCCGATAAGACATACGCACGCACGTGTGCGTGGCATGACGGAGCTCTTGATAGTATAGCTTCGTTTTTTTTCTGAGACCACAAAATCGACTCTCACTTGCTTTACGACACGCGCAAATCGTTGAGACTTTTTACAGCTTTACGAGACACATGAGAACATTTTTTCTTTTTCGTCTTACTCAACGTGTTGGAGAATAACGTGTACCTGTTTTTTTTATCGGATGTTTCCTTAAAAAAATTGTATTTTTTTTGCTCAATTGTAAATTAATACATAAGTTATCATAGAAACTGATGTTCAGTGTGATGATTTATTGAATATTGGCTAAATATCTAATGTTCGACGACTCACTTTTTGCTACAAGAAATAATTTTGAAGTTCAGAAAAAAATTTAAGTGCCATTAGAATAAAATTCTACTTACACTTATAAATATATACGTTGGTTTTATATAAATATACGTTACTATTTTTTTTTAAATAAATTACTCACGTTTTGTACATTGGGTGAAAAAAATGAAAATAAAAGATCTAATTGCACTAATTTTAATTATTTTTTATGTGCACCATCAATAGTAAAGAGTAAAAGATTTGTTAGTTTTACAGTTAAAATAAAATAACTTATTAAAGTTTGTTAAATAATAACACTTGAAACAAAATAAGTACTCCTGCGGTTTCTATGTTGAGATCGTATCAGTCAATTTAGTAGAGAGATTTCTTCAAGTCTAAGTATCTCTACAGTAACAGCCAATTGATTTCTCAATCAATTCAATTGACAAAATATTTTAAAACAAACTAATACACTCGAGGAAGTTGCATGCATCAAGTGCACGAAAACCAGCCCTTTGGAAAAAAAAAAAAAATCTCATTCGGTAACGTGATCTATTTTTGTTGTTCATCTTTAAAACGGCATAGACATGATAGACAACATATATACCCTATAGCACCGTAACGAAGCCACTGCCGAGATTAAGTCCATCAAAATCACCACTTTACCATCACTCCTCAAAACGATAGCCGCGCTATCACACGTACGAGCCCTTGGCTCATTAAAAAGCTGAGAGCACACGTTACACACAGCTGCCGTCCTATCGTCCTATCCATTCAGGCTCGGGTATCACTCCAAGCCCGACTAATCATCATCAACGTCCACGTTATCCCGATAGGTGTGTGCTACGCATAGACACGCTGTCCCGGTACGTGACTCCCATTCATGAGGCGTCATATCGGTATGCACTGGTATATGCTTGTCACACTGCGTTCAAGTAGTAACTCATTCCAGTCATTGTTATCGGAAACAAAAAAAATTCAAAACGCATTTTACACATCTTTCGTCAAAATGTTTCGACATCGCGAAACAAATCAACAACCAGCCGTGTAGGGGGACAAACAAACGCGCAATCAATTGAATAAATAAACACGAGCGAGAGTTGCGCACTTACTCTCGTTACTTGTCCCGTCAAATAACATCGTCCTGATGATCCTCTCCCTGCGCTGACGCGACACGTGCGTCCTGTTGGCCAAGCCGATAATTGAAAACTGCTGTAGCGTATTGCGATTTCCCTCACTGTGGATCTTTTTTCGAGCCCCCGGAGGACACGCAACGCGTTTCAACCCCCAACTCCATATATACACATGTGTGTACGGGTACAGGATCACTTTGTCCGCGTTACTTTATCTCCGTCCCACTCCAGTGCACCCACGCGTACACAACACAGCTCGTCGAGTTTTCCGTGCAGTTTTCACTTGGTTATCCCCCTCCGGTGCAATGTATGTCAAACTTTGTGGGATTGGGCCTCTTCAATCGTCAGATCAGAGTAGGGCTTTTCTCTTGTAGTACATTATATTATACGTGTATAAAAGTGCTAACTGATAAAAAGACGAGGGCACGGGGTGTCGCTGCTGCTGCTCCTTAAAATGTCTCTGTTGAAACATCGCAATTTTATGAAAATAATTTACCGTGAGAATCAAACAATTGCACGAAGATACGATGAATAAATCCCATAGAATCGAAACGATCGGAAAACGAGTGGAAACTGGGTGGGTGAGAGGAAGGGAGTATGAGAATAGTTACAAAATGGACAAATAAAATGAAAAAGTTGAACAAAAAAAAGAGTCCCGTTGCTGCCGTCGCTTCGGTGGATCGTCGAATAGTCGATTATCTGCTTTTGAGCCATTGTCGAAAAGTTCCGATTCGATGAGTTTTAGTCCCTACCAACAGTGTATACAAGTGTATACATCCCTACTTTCTATATTGAACACAGTTGGCAAACTTTTATACTCGAGTCAAATTATCGGCTTGATTTTCCTACCCTCCCCAACCCCCAGTCCACCATCCATTCATTGGCTACTCCTTTATACGTTTCGAGGAGGTAATTAAATGCATCTTGGTGGAAAATAATAAAAATCCATTTTCTCAAATTGGAGGGAAAATGTAGTTTCCAAAACGTGAAAAGTAAAGGTGAAGAGACAAAAGAAGGACAGAGCGAGTGTTGTAGGGATGGGGTGGAGGAATAAGAGAAAGAGGAAAAAACACAAAAGTGTAAGGAATGAAGTAAAAGGGTAGAGGGGCAAAGGTATGCAAAGCAGGAAAGAAAAAATATCTCGAGATAAGGAGTAGTCTATAAGGGTATTCGAAAGAAACTCAACGAAATGGCTTATGGAAATGAGAGATGAAGATAAAAGAGGAATATGATATTCTGTTGAAAAAATAGTCTCTTTTTTTCTTATCATTTCTACAGCCAACCCGTTTGAGATGAAGCTTTAATTGGACCCAAAGATGAAAAGAATGACTGTAATGGCTCTATCCTTCAGTAAATATTCCATATATTTGATAAATCATTTCAAACTGTGTAGTACTAACAGAAAATTAAAAAAAAAATATAATTTTTGTTGACTATCCCTTGACAATGTGCCAGAAGAACACAGGGATTGTGATTGTAAGCGAAAAAGCCAAATTGAAGAAAGTGAAAAGATATAGGATAAACTACCAGTTTGGAAATGGGATAAGATGAAGGGGAGAAAAGGATTAAATACGCTATCAATGATGAAAGAGATGTCCCGAGGAAATGCCAGAGTCGATGGGAAGATTTGATATGTTCCATCGTATTGTAACAAAAAGGAGGGGAATGAAGACCTTTCTTTTTTTGGTTTTTTTTTTCACAAAAGAAACTGGAAAAGTGCAGGGGGCAGGGGGTGATCAAGGAGCCAGAAGCAGTGGTAGCGGAAAAAAGTCAAGGAAGAGTATCGGAGGAAGGGAAAAGTTTCCGTTGTTTTTATTAGCTTGCTGTGCTCTCCCGGTATACCCTTAACTTGCTCTTTTTTTCCTTTTTCTCCTTTTCCTCGTGGAAAGGGGATGAAATCGGAGCAACTGAGAAACCGGCTATTGGCAGGGCTGACATAGCTTATAAATACCAATAGAGACAGAATTGCACGAGCTGCTTATCTTTACTCCCTTTTTTTCCTTTATATCTCTCGCGAATGATGCTTCTCATGATTCTCCGGAACTTCACTTCTCATTGCTTTAAAAAAAATAAACAATCAAAAATGAAGTTTGATGTAAAACGGAGTTTACTAAGTTAAATTAAAGACTAAGACTGTGATTGCAAATGAATTCTATTTAACTTTCGTAGCTCTAATTTTGATATTACATCCAAGACTATCATGTGAATGCCGTTTTAAATTTCAGAAATGAAGCCAAAATACAACGCTATTTTTATATGTAGTATGCACAAATTTATATTTGCAAGAGCATAGTTAATATCGAGATATTTTGCAATATTGTGAACTTGATCATTATTTAAATCAAAACTTACATCGTTTATGATCCAACTCGTGTTTCCACATATTTGAGGTACATGTAAGAACACAATTAGACATTTTCAATTATGAATTTTTGACAACACCTTAGAAGTAATTAACCTGTGTCCCTTTAACTCGCCTTATACGTATTCCATCTATCAAACTTCCGTTAGCGTATTCGTGGCCGTTAATTATTTAAAAGCATTAGAAAATTTCTCATGTCACTGGTGATTAAATTAAACGAGTCAATGATCCTATCAAAACTTACAATTTCCTCCAAGGATATCCCCTAACTCGTTCCAGAATTAAATTTGTTTTTGGGAGACTGAAGCAAAACAACAAAATCAACAAACATATCAAGCTCTGCCGTTTCACTCGAGGTAAACTTGAATTACCGCTTTCTGAAGCGTATACATGTACTATTACGACGAATCCAAGCAAGAATGGATGGAAAGTTTAAAAAAAAAAAAAAAAAAAGATGGAAAGAAGAGTCGAGCGTAAAATACGTGTCGGGAGAGCAGCGAGTCCGGTGCTTTGAGGATGATTCGCCCGTCCTATTGGGTTACCTCTCGAGGACGCCCTTTTACCGGGTCCCCCGTGGAATCGGATTACCCTCGCGCTTCTCCATCTCCTTTCTCTGTCTCTTTATCGAACACTTCCTCGTCTCTTCTCTTCGCTGGTAAGTGAGAAATGCTATTATCGAAACTAGCTGGCCTCCCAAGACCTTTGCTGTATATTTTCGTTTCTCGTTAATCGTGGCACGGTAGCAGGAAAAAGTTTTTGTATCGACTACTTCAATTGTTAGTCCCCTAGTCTGTTTTTTCATTTTTGTGCTTTTGCGTTTTTCCACTTTATGCGTTGACGCAACACGTGCCGGACTCGATATTAAAAATATGTTGGTCTGCGTCGTTCTTTAAAAGATGATACGAGGCACTTTCGAGTAGCAATAAAAAGCTTGGGTTAAGGGTGGGAGGGAGGAAATAATAACATCAAGAGCAACAGCGGAAAAAAGGCAATGAAATTTTATAGGGCGCTTTCAAGGGTATTCCTAATTAATTTTTCCACGTCAAACGGAAATGTAAATTGTAAATACGCGTACAAGTGTACGCTAGCGAGGGTTTTCTATTTAATTACAAAAGCTAGCTGATGTCTAATCAATTTCATGGCAAGGAAGAAAAACTACTGGTAAGCGTTATAATTTTGATTCAATTGAATTGTAATGCTTTATTCTGCGTCTTTAATCAATTTTAGATTGTAAAATATTGTTCGATCAAACAAAGTGTTTTTCATACTTATTGGCAAAACTTATTTTATATGGAGAAAGAATTTTTTTTTTTTCAACATAGGTGTCTTTCCCTATGGTTGTATGAATAGAGAAATATTCATTACCCCAAGGTAAAGATTTAAGACCAAAATTACATATAATATCTTTAAAATAGAAGAAGCTTGCAAAATAAAAAGAGGAAATTTAGGAATCTACCATGAGCTTACGATCACTAATTGTAGGAACACAAACATTTTGAACAGTACTAATCGTCATGAATATCAAAGAAATAAGGCTTTACACAACTTATTGTCTAATGATAGCTACCCATTGTTTTTGCCAAAAACCGGATGTGATTATTCAGGGAAGGTCATAACTTTTAAACACGTGACCATCATAGTAATTTATAGATAATGTACAAAAATTGTGTAAAACATAGAGAGATAAAAAATCACTGACAGGAACAATTATTCTCTTTTCCTATAGGCCCAACAGTTACTTATACTTTATTTTTTTTTATACAAAGAACTTGAATTAATATAGATGAACTGTCAATTAGTTCACAAACAACTTGACATAAAAAAAATCTGAAGTAATTATTTTTCAACACAAAAAAAACTTTTAAGGGGAATTTTTTTTGAAACTATCAGTAAACGAAAAATAACCAGGTGTGAAAAAGTGACACGGTACTGAGAGACGCGTCCCAGTTTGGGTGCTCGAGGGGTCAGATGAGCTGGGCAAAGGTCAATCGAAAATAGCGACAAAGGGGGGACACGTGGGGCGGCAGAGTAGCTTTCGTAATTCTCTCGTGTCCTGCGATTCGTCTCCCGCTCACGTTTTCAGCTTCACAGACGCGCTATCCCAGTCTCTCTTGTACACCCGGTCGTAGCATACCCGATGAATAGAAATTGCAACTATACAAACTTTGTAGTGGCAACGAACCATGGCAGATACTTCTTTTTCTATTGAACTAAAATTATCTTTAAAATCGATTACATCGTGTATCATCTGCACACGAAATAAACAATTTTATTTATTATCCAGATGAAGGGGGTGCGAATGTTATATATATATATATATATAAAAAAGTATCGCATACAGTACTCGAATTACAGCTTCTTTGTTACGATTTTTTAATTTTCGACAAGAAAAGTTCATTCCAATTGTTTCAAGTGTCGTATTGAATATTCCATTTTCGAGATAAACGACAGACGAAATTCAATTTATCGCCCATAAGTGCCAGCATAGACGTACATCCAGCCGAGAGAAGTATTGCGTTTCTCCACCAAGGCGCATCTGGTTCTGCGGGGGAGTTATGAAAGACAGAAAATGGATTGATAATACGTTGCAAGCGGCATACAAACAGCTTTATCACTTTGGGCAAGGGATATGGGAACACAAGGAGATACGACACCCTCGCATGGACGTGGATGTACGAGAATTTGTGGGAGACAAGGTGGAAAAATGAAAATCAATGGAAGTGAGAGCCAGTCGGGGTAGGTGCAATTCCACGGGGATTCGTACGCATGAAAATACTATTGTCAATCAATAATATGAAACAATGGGATGTTCAAAGAAGCAAAGTACCGACTCGCTGTGTTGTTCTTTACATCCCAGTCCCTCCACCTTCTGTAGATGAAATAAAAAGTAATCTATACCAATGGGATTTTAAAAAAATCACAATCTGGTATGAACTCATGATGGACAAAAAATTAGTTTCGGTAATCATAAATGCGCAGAAGCTTCACTTCTGTCACGGACCCCAAGACCTCGTGCCCATATAGTCTCTCTTATCACGCGATCGTAAAACGAGCCGGAAGAGCGAGCCAATTATGACATTGTTTGCCTTCTTCCTCTCTCTGTCTCTTTCTTTCGTATTTAAGCTGGTTTTATTACTACTTACACGCGCGCGCACACCAATAATTTTGACCTTTTCGTTCTCATTGTAGCAGTATTACTTTCGTAAAGGTAATTGGTCAAACATATCACAAAAATACCTAAAAACTGTACCAAGCGTTACATCGAAGTATCTATTAAGAAAATTGAAAACACAAACAGCAGATATCAAGCGGATAAAGGTGTCATTGCACGGCGTACCGCAGTGATTATCGGACAAGAGCCACATCGATCTCGTTGATCGAGAAAAAGCCATTTCCCGACTTAACGATTCTAATGGCCACGAGCAGCAGAAAAAAAAGAAAAAAAAAAGAAAAAAAAGGAAAAAGAGAGGAAAAAGGAAAGGAAAAAGCGAGAGAGAGAGAGATATCCGGGTGATTTCAATCGAGGGAAGCACTTGGCGAGCCACACCGTTTAAGGCCAATCGAGCATACCGTGAAGCTATGCGTATATAGAGTCTCTCTTTGCACGTTTTTCGTGCTGCCAAGGGATGGAAATCCAAAGAGAGAGGATAGTTCGACGGGGATAGGTGTGACGTGTAATTAATTGTCCACTTTACACGTGCGAACGATGATTATTGGTCAATCATTGGTTAATTGTCTCTTCAACCACAGAATTGCGTGCAAATTCACGCCTATATGTTATGTATTACTACGCCCTTGGACAAGAGTACCTCTTCAGTTCCACTCAACGATTATTATGAGTAGTTTCGAGGAGTTTGGAGCTTCTCCCGTCCATCCCTCACTTGCTGGCAATGACAACATGTACACAAGTGGTGTTATCTCTACTTGAGTAATTTTGACCTCGATTTTATTTCGTCTCTATTAGCTACCATTATTATTTTTATTACCCCTAGTTTTTTTTGTTTCGTTTCATCACTTAATTTAAAACTGACCCATTATACAATATGAATTTTTACTACCGATGATTGATGAGGAAAATCCGTGCAGGATAAATTCCGATTGTAACTCGAAACCTGTGGCGTTATCATTTCATCAAAAATCACAGTTCAGTGATATCATTTGTGGAAAGGCTGTCGTTCATTCAAAGGGTTAATACATCGCGCACATGTCACTCTTTCGTTTCAATAAATTATGGAGTTGACCAGTAAATCGCGAGGTATTGAAAAAAGGGGGTGAGTCTCGCATTGCGTTGATTGAGCTGTAGATATCATGATTTTAATTGACCGGAAGCTGTACTTTTTGATGGGCGTATTTACATGCATTAACGTATCTCTGATGTACGTGCCTCTAATGGCCAAAGTTTATTCGTTTGACGATGGCAATTAGCCGCTTCGACGTTCACATATACATAACTCAAATTGGCTTATCTTGTAACTTTATTTAATTTGTCAATCATACGAGCAACGAGTTAATACTAGTATTTATTTTCTGGTTTCAGGAGGAGGACGAAAAATCGTCATGAACTGCCTGTTTGCGAGGAAACTGTGTTTCGAGCATCAAAATTGCAGCGCCATCCTTAAAGGTATGATTCATGTTCACATATCTTTTTCAGAAGTTAAATATATTTTTAGAAAAAATTTTGAATGGTGTAGATAAATGTAGTGTTAAAGTATTTATCTCTTAATTGAATTGTGTAAACCCAAGTTAGTTCATGGCAATATTTCAATTACATGTACTAAAAGGAGAGGTGTATAATCACGAAATAAGAAAGTAAAATTTTTAATGATTCATTGCAGTAGTAAATTATTTTTTTTCTTTCTCTTTTCAGTCATACCCCGTGTGTGCGGTCCTGAATTGGGTAAGTGTTAGAACAACGTTTCTTACGTATTAAAAAGTCTTGAAAATTTATACCGAACGTAAAAAGTATTTACATATTATCGGTTCAATACACTAGCACAACCAAATTTTCCATGTCATAGTACTCCATAAACTCACATTCAGCGTAGTGACCTGTCATTTTTATTGATTTTCATCGTCATTCGTATTGTCTTTTACTCAATCAATCATTTTTATCGCTATTGGGTTCAGACGAGATTGTAATGTGACACGAGTGAAATGATAAATTATGATCTATGAAAACGAGATAAATTATTATGTCAACTACACGACGATGATACTAATAATCAGTTTCAATCGACGATCATTCACAAGTGGCTGTATTATTTCCAATAACGATATCAGTGATGTATTAAAACGTACCTGGCATTATCGATAATATTAATCTACTTTTAATTCAAATATCAAGTATACGTCAATCAGTGACAAACGAATAAGCTTAATTGATTAATTTAAAAAAAAACATATATTTTGGATTCATGTCAATCAAGTGATTGAATCGTTCCGTCGTTTATTTGATAATAGCTATAATAATGAGTGAATATATTATCTTATAATATCATACATGAGCAGCATACAAACGAATACTAATAAATATTAATCCCTGCTAGTAATAATTTAATGTAACGTACAACATGTCTTTCATTTCATTATGTTTCCACGAAAGTGGATTTAAAAAAAAAATTTTTTTGCCAAACAATATTCCGTTAGAGTCAAGTTTTAATTATAAATTTCATTTTTGATACTCACGTAAGGAACTCAGACATTTTTAATTCTCAATCGTAAGTATCTCTCGTAAAAATGGGTTACGTCATTATCCCGATTGAAAAACCACCGAACGATAAACATATCCAAAGAAATTCGTAAAAGAGCTAATTGACCATTTGAACTTGCTTTTCACTACCAACAAAAAGAGGAAAAGGGAGAAAAATACGTTCGATTCACGCATGAAAAATGCGCGCACCGCTTCGTTTCGCCGATGGTAAGACCTGAAAATTCAATATTCAAGAGAAGTCTTGAATTTTTCAATCTCCCGTAAACGCACGGCAAAAAATTAAAATGGAAAAAAAAGTGGAAAAGATGTTCAGGGCCAATACACGCGGCTATTGGCTACCGAGCCACTTTAAACGCGGTCGATCGCTCCAACGGCAAATCCTGCGGGAAATTCGATGGTAGAGCCGAATTTCTCGTTATCCCGAAAATCTTGCCTTATGCCCGCCCCCTGCGAGTCGCTGGAAATTTCTAGCGAGGGGGTCTCTGACCTCCCCCCGGGACTCGTAAAAGCCGCCGGATCTCAGGCTACTTCTAGCTGTATTGTACCCAATCCTCCCTTTTCCAGTTTTTTTTTTTTATTTTTTTTCACTTTTGACTCTGGGTATCGTTGGCCCTTCCTCTTATTCTTTTCATTTTTAACCCATGAAATAATGATCTCAATTCATCATTAGTCAACGCGGCTGAGCTGTAAATTCAACGCAATTTTTGATAAAAGAACTTTGTACCCCCTGAAGTGATGATACAAATACCTCATTAAATTTAAGAAAGTCTTTTACGTAATTTGTAACTGCGGGGGTCAAACGTAAACGATAAATATGCCGAGTAGATTCTTGCATGACTAAGTTAAGTGAGTACTCATTGATAAGGATATCCTTTCTGAGGTAAACCAACAATTGGCAACATTGGGGATGAAATCGATTTTCTTAATGATATTTAGTTGCGTAAAAACTTTAAACAATAATGGGAGACAGAAATTTCCATCCGAATAGTTTCGTATCTACGTTCCAACAAAAGAATAAAGACACCTTTTCGCGAACTTTTCTCATAACAACTAAACAGTCGAAAATTGTAACTTTTATTCGCGATGCAAAAACTTTAATTACACAATCAATTTGTGTAGGTTGTAATGGTTGAAAAGTCAATGCTAACAAAAAAATTGTCGTAAAACGAGTTTCTCCATACTTCAAAAAAACATAACAATGCACTTGTTATGAAAAAAAAAAAAAAAAAAAAGTTGTACAAATATAGATCCAAGTACACGTAAAAAGTGAAAGCAATCTCCTCGATGGTACGAGAAAGAAATGGGGAGATGGATGAAATATCCTTGGAAATTTCCCGTTAGCGCACTCAAGCACTTGAGCCACTCTGGCTCTGTCGTACCTCGAAATCCCCGAGTCCGTCCACTTCACCGGCTCCTCCCAACCCCGGCCCTACACAATCTCCTTCGTCGATCACATTCGGAGCCCATTTCGTGGCTCGTCCTCTTCCGCGACCGTGACAACCGGCCCGTGAATTCTCCGGTAAAAACGACGTCCGTCCGACTACACAACTGCTGCTTCTCTTCCACGAGAACTGGAAATTTTTTATTTCATTTGTACATCATGATTGGGTTTTGGTTATTTTTCGCTGCAGTGCGTAAATATTTTTTTCAGCGCGACTCAATGAAATACAGGGAACAACTTCGATTCGTCTCGAACAGTCGATAATAGCAACCATAAAAACGTAAATATAATAATAGTACAGTGATATTTTCGCAAAGTTTCACAATCAGTCGGTCTTTCTCGCTGTGACTATATACCTACATGCAACAGCAGCATCTGAGCATCTGCCAACTGCACTTATTCGCCCTCCTTCCGTAGATATATACAATTTTTAGGTCGGCGTCCATGTCCTCTGCAACTGACAGTTTGACTCGAGTCGTATAAGCCAACAGCAGCACATATGTCTACAGACATATATACCATACGTGGATATGTTACACAAGAAGGAGAGGAAGCATTTAGGAGTTCACGTGGACGGGGGCTTTTATCGCGGAAGAATTACCCGTTTATTTGCTTCCTTCCTTCCTTAGTCCTTTATCTGCCAACCAGAACTAAAAAAGGAAGGGAGAAAAACATGTGCTTTGCTCTTTTCAACTGAGCTGCTCTTTCTTGTATCCGGAGATGCTGAGCTCCTTATTTATGTTTTGCTTACACTCAACTGATCATCTTATTTTACAAGTGCACACATATTATTATTTAAAAAAAAAAGGAACCATCCCTTAAAGTCACCAAATTAATCGTGTTTTTTTTTTGTAAAAATGGCGTGACCCAAATTATTCCTGACTTTCTGTTTCCATCACGATGGTACTGCTTAAACAACATTTTTCTTCAACAGTGACTCCTTCGTCATCTGGACTTTGGGCGTAGATCAGCAAAAATCTCCGTTTGGTTTACATATGAGCACGTGCGTATCCATCAGCGGTCAGTCTCTCTTATGTATCGACAAATCACTTTTGACACATTTTCACGCTGAGCTTTTCAATTCTTTGATAGATAGGAGCGCTTTTTACCTGCAGAAGTGCATGTAGTAAAAAAAAAAAAAAAAAATTGTAGAAGCACATTTTCCAGCGATCCATCAAAATCAGGATCGATCTCCATATGACGCGTGTCGTATACCCATGAACCCTTTTGAGCCCTGGAATATGGAATCTCGTTTGGCTACTCCATTTTTCAATCAGTGTTTTGTTTTCCACATGGGCTCGCTGATTTTTTTGTTGTGTCAAGCACATTATTTCGAATCAGCACTCGTACACCATTTAATCACGCCAGACAAATTTGTGTAACTGCTTCGGGCAGAAATAATATATTTTGCGAAAAAAGGGTCAGTACAAGCGAGCAAGTCTAAACTTTGACGCTGTCCTCTTCAAACGGAGCCGGTTCAGAGTAATAGACTTACTGCCTTTTTATTTTTTCATCGCAGCGAGCATCTGTTTAAAAGTTCAAAGATGTTCTCAGTATTACCTCGAAAGTTGGCTACTCCGGGGAAGACAAAACGACAGAACAAAAATCAAACTGAAAGAATTTCAAAGTAGCATGTTTCCTGGAAAAGTTTTCGGCAGGCGAAGTGCGAGGGTTATTGAGGGAAAAAGTTAACCATCCACGAGGCCTTGCTATGTATTATTGATCGTCACTACGGTATTTTCACAGTATGATCTTCAAAGCTGCGTATCCATAAATATATGCGTATAGCACCCCCCCCCCCGATCCAAAATTGCTCGTTGCACCGAAAGCCAAAATAAATATTTCCACCCAATGGATTCATTTTGATGCGAATAGGCTGCGTTTTTTTTTTTTTTTTTTTTTTATAGAGAGAATTTAAATACAGATGGATACAGCAACACATCAGGTGAATCAACCTGTTTTGGGACGTAAGAAAATAAAAAAATAATTCCCATAGATAGAGATAACCCTAAGAGTTAAATAGATATTTTGTTAGTGAATAATTTTCACGCTATCGCTAACTCGTCTTGATTTCTACATTGCTTGAAAATAAATGCTCCAACTGACGTACAATTAATCCTTTGTTTGAGTGCAAACGTGTTTCAAGTCAAAAGCGGCAAAGTGTGCTCAAAATTCTACATTTCCACTGCTCGTAGTTGCAGCAGCTTTCGTCTCGGTTGGCTGGACTTTAACTACGACCTGAAGTTTTCTTTGGTCTCAGTGCAGAGCAGCCTCTTGGGTAAAGATACACAACAGACACTAGACAAAGTGTAGGTGCATAAAACCCGAGGGAAAGAAAGTCTATGAGGGGTGTATATTTTGTGTGTGCAAGTACACGAGCTTCCGGCGCGTCGCTTTTGTAATATAACATAGGGGGGGGACTCTCTTATTAAAAGGGCTCAGGTGGCACTTCTGGGGGTTGAAGTGAAAGTAAGAGAGAGGGGCCGGGCCGATAAATAAAAAAGATAGCGCTTGCACACGCAGTAGCTGCGACGACGGGGAAAATTATCTACTGCACACGCGGTGAGGGTCGTATAGGCCTCTGCAGTGCTAGTAACTCTGACGGGCTTAGATAGAAATTGGAGGCGCGATATTTTGCCTCTTAATTGGCTGTTGCTCTGCCTCGTTTAATTGATATTTACCGCGAGATGCATTTTAGTTTTTTTGCAAAATGCGATTTTTTTTTCTATGTTGGAGTTGGTACTAAACAAAATACACGGTTTGTTTTGTTTTTCCTCGGTTTTTTAAAAGCAACAAATGGATTATCAATTGATGTAGCAAGATTTTAAAAAATGACTAGAGGAGGGAGGCACCCATTGGTTGGAGCTCAAAGGGTGAAAAGATCACGCCAGTGACGACGGATCGTGTGGATGGATCCACCGACTGCAGGTGTAAGGGTACGTGTGTGGTCGTGCCCCGAGAAAAAGCGGAGCGTCGGCCGCTCGAGTGGAGGTACGGTCGCGGCTGTGTGTCCTCCTTCCCTCTGCACTTGATGCCCCGAGACAACAGAGAGTCACGAGAAGAGCAGGTGGTGGAGGGGAGGAGAAAACTCGAGTGCAGGGGAACAAGAGACTGGCCTCGCGCGTGTCTTCTTTTTTTTTTTTTTTTTTTTCTTTTTTTTTTCATGGTAGGAAGTTGCCTTTACTGGAGGTGTTTTTTCGTGTTGTTTATTGGACTGCCTTATTGGCCTCTAAATCAGTCTTGCGGTTTGTTAGCCGTGCAAAGCTGTTTATTGTTTTTTTTTTTTTTTTTTTTTTTTTTGGGCCCCAGAAGTAGGAGACCTCCTCCTTGGTTTATTAAATTTTTTGAGGTTCAGTAAATTACGTACTGTAGGTACTTTGGAGAAAAACAGCGAGAGCTCCCGTGGAGGTTATTGTTGAGAATCGTGTGTCTCTTTTCAAGGTTATTTCGAGGCAATTTCGAAGCTGTTAAATAATTTCTATCTGCAGCGACTTTCAACTTTGCTTTACAGAAACATTATTTATGTTAGCGATTAATTTTTTATTACAATCACATTCACTTTTACCAACGTGTGCACGAGCTGTAACCACATATTAAAATTAAAAAAAAAAGATAACTCATAAGGAATGGAAATTCATTGTTATTTGTAAATTAAAACTAGGAGGAACATTGAAATTCACCTTTTTTTACACCCACATGCAATTTCCTTTCCTTCATCCACTCCATGAAAACACACTGATGTACGAAACTTTGGTAAATCGCCTTTTTAAAAATTCCTTCTGTCTGCGTCGCTGCCAAAGCGCTCGTTAATTACGTGAAAGAAAGAAGGCACGCCTAGTCCCCCCATCCTCTCCTCCTCCTCAACTGCACAATAGGAAATTCCCGGCAGGCACATGTACATGTATAGGTACAACCATCCTCGAGGGTAGACGTATAGATGTTACAGGTGCTCGCAGACCCAAGTTTAGAGCCACAGTGGCTGGGAGCACTGCAATCGATACGTTTGTTCCCTCGTTAGTCTCTCCTCCCCCTCCGGTACCAGCTAATTTCGCCTCCTCATCCCGGGATGGATATAAATACACCAAGCCCCGCTAATTGGGTCGATTCTGTAAATTATTCCCGATGATCTGGGGGTAAATTGGCGAATAACTTTCGTTCAATGTAGGTAACTTTAATTTTAGATCGTCGTTGGTGGTCGCTGTCGAGCATCACAGAAAAAATTATATACTCTTAAATAAATAATTTTAAGTATGTATTCAATTTATTTTTAATTTTTTTTTGTTGCTGTTATGACCCCCTTTTTCATATCACAGCCTGTGAGTAGCACCAAGTTGATACCAAATTGATTTTTTTTTTTTTTTTTTTTTTTACGAAATCGAGGAGTTACGAACTTCGAAAAATACCCTTACTATATGGCTGGAAAAACGCTAATATTTATTTAAACCTCAATTTCATCTCAGAGAAACTTTGTGGATCTTAAAATTTTAGGGCGACTCCAAGTACTTCCGTCCCCATCCGAAAAACTTGGTACGTTCTTGGCAGTAGTTTCTCCTTACCCTAAAAAGGCAAAAACTTTTTGCTGCTCCAGCGAATGATATTCATGCATCAGAGTAGTTGGTGCAAGAAATTTAATGAATGACGTTATGTCACCCACTGCACCCATCGGCTGAGGCATTGTGGAGATTAGCTAAAAGTCAAATATTTCTCTTGGCACGGGGCCTTCGCCGCGTCCTAGCCACAGTTTTATGGCCGCCAAGTTTACCTTTGAAGTTTTTGCCGATTCCTCTCAAATCCTCACTTTGTTCCTCAATTTCTGTAATAATTTTGTACTATTTGGAAAACATTTCATTTCTACTCCAAAACTTTTGCGAAAACCTAATATCATTATATCTTTTCCGAATATCTTTATGGGTACCTAATAAAATACAACTTCAGACACTAGTAACAAATGTTTATCTCATGGTGTGTTACATTTACATACGGATGTTGATCTGGTCGCAAAAGAAAAAACGTAAATCCTTCCCAGTTTGAATGAGCCCATATTTGTGCATCCTCATTATCATTATTACCACCATCATCAGCAACCGTATAATGATTAAATATTAGGATTCTATGTACACGAGGATAATAAATCAATATAGTCACTCGACATTGATTCCAATGCAGATAATTGAATATGGATAAATTACAGTACGTGCAACAGCATCCATGAGGAAAACATACAATTGTCACACGATATCGCAAACTAATAGAGCGAGTATTTCATGGCTTATTGGTTTCATGATTTTGTGGTGCGCGAATTACAGCAGAGAAACAGGGAAGAGATGGAAGGAGCCACTAATGATCAGTTCTATCGAGTAAATGTAATGGTATAAGCCCAGTTATGCTCTCTCGGCTGCTGCTGTCGATGGTGTCACTCGTATAGGAAGACACTCACTCTAATCAACGTCTCTCTAAGGGGAAAAAAAATCAATCGTGTGCACAAAAAAAAAAAAAAAAAAAAAAAAAAGAAAACGAGGTGTAGGTCGTCTCATCCTCCCGTGACGATTAATTAGTCGAGGGGAGGTGGTCCGTCGTCGCCTGTCCTTTTGCTCGAGACTGGCAGGCCACAGTAGTGTAATCAATCTGTGGTCAGACGTCGCCGTCGGTCCAATCGCTTGTCGTCGATCTTTGATTCGTTGGCGTCGGAGGGACTGGGATCTCTTGTTATACTGCATCGCTATAGATGCTATCTTGCCTCTCTGGCTTTTCCAACCGCTACGACTTTGATATCAGTTACCTGGAAATTTTTAGATTTTAATTTTTTTTTATTATGTACGCGTTTCATTCATTTCGAGTTTATTAGACAAAAATGGCTTTTTAATTTAGAAAATAATGTTCTCAATGGATATTTTAGAAAGAGTGCACGTCGCATTTCATAACACAAGATGAAAAATTAAGATAGGAGGAAAAAAAGTTTCGAAAAAACTCGTGATGGAAGTAACGAAATGGATGCATCGATAAGCGCTGACCATCGAGACGAGGGAGGAAGGGATGGAAAACGAGACGAAGATCGACGTATGGATATCGTCCACGTACATTACGTACACACGCCACAGGGTCCATTTAGGGGATGCGCGTCCAGACGTGGCCATAGATAGCACGAGCACGTCAATGTGCGGCTGCAAGCCAAAGGCGTGGAAATACACGGAAACGACTGTGGAGGCATAGGTGGCAGGTTATCGGACGCTCGGGATCTGTATTCATCATTTCGACTACCCCACATTTTCCTCGTACATCGACAACTCATTAGTGCATTTGAGGATGTGGTGCCTGGATTTGATTAAGGACTATGATACATTCGAGATCGACTATCGTTATTTTGGCAGGAAATTATAAAATATAAAAGTGTCACGATAAATAAATGAATAAAACTATCAATGAACGAATGGACGGATGCAGCTGCAAGTTCTGGTAACAGTCTTTATTTTCGATTTGGAGATTAATTTGACAAATGCGTACTTAATGATTATAACAAAATATATTTAATAGCCTGGTTGCTCAATGATTTTACGTTGATCATTACCTCTACTCGAAAAATATCAAACCCTTTTAATTCAAATTTATTGATGCACAGCTATTAATTTCATACATGTCTATAAACATAATATGAATTTCTCATAAATAAGAAAGTTATTTTTTATACTATCACCTTCAATCTCAAAACTCAATACTATTTTGTGGTCGATTGCTAAGTTACCCTTAAAAGTTTTTCGACAAATCTGTGATAAATTGAAACAACACGCATTCCATAAGTGGAGCAGTAGTGCAATTTACGGAGAAGCTTTTTCATTTTTAAATCAAATATTTTAGAGTAGTTTGCTCTTCCAACGTCAACAAAATTTGCTCGATTGAGGCACTAAAAAAAATTATATTTTCACATGAAGTTTCTTTACTCGTATCAATGAAAAAAAAAAAAAATAATAATAAAAAAAAAATAATTCCACTCTTTTACTTGTGAAAAAATATTTCAAAAATATTAAATCCTCGAAAACAAAGAGAAAAAGTTATATTTTAAGATATTAAAGGCATCATTTCATTTTAAGATTGAAATTTCAATTTCAATTTTATTTAAAAAAAAAAAATAGGGGCTCTTGACTCTCAAAAGAAACGCACCTCGAATTAAAAAGTTTTATTAGCATTGCAGCAGATTTCAATAGAACCTGAAACTTGAGTGCAGTAATCGAGGCGTGCACAGGAAAGTTAATGCAAAATTTTCCAGATGAATTTGTAATACGCACTTCCAGAAGAGCTTTTCCGGCGCTCAAACATGAATTTCCATTTAAAGGTAATCCATACGGAAACATGTAGCTCCGAAGCTGTTGCTTTTAATCCAAAACAGAGAAAGAAAGGGATAAACGACTATTCTATACTCTCTTTGATAATCCTCTTCATCCTCTTCATGTAAATTATAGTGGAATCAGAAATTTTTGCCTTTTTATTCTTTTTATTTTTTTTATTTTTTTATTTTTTTTCACTTTTTTCCATTTCATCACTGATGTAATCGCAACTACTACAATTGCGAGACGAAACGAGGGAGGGACTCAAAAAGCCCCTTATGCTTTTCCTCCCCCTTCAACCCTCCATTTCTTCAAAGTTCTGTAATATTCAAGGCCAAAATAGCAGAATAAGTAGGCCTCCCTGCGATTCGCTTACATAATTAATCCCAACTGATTGTGCTTGAAATGAATTTCTCTCCTTTCTTTTGTGCAATTACTCTTTAGAACTTAACAAAATTAAAAAAAGCTAATTCCAAGGAAAAAAAACAATCATTCTTGATGATTATTTGCGTCAAAGTAACGTTTGGCCATCATTTGTTTGCAGTGGCGTGTTCGACGGTGACGGTGACAAAGTGCCAGACCGCCCTAAGGAGCCTCCAGGCGTTCGACTTCTTCAAGCCAACCTGCCTCTGCAAGGAGCCGCGCGAGGACGCCGAGTGCAACAGCTTCCGGGACTTCCTCTTCGACCACCCCTGCATCTACGTCATAAAAAAGGGTAAGTGATGTCTGAAAAAAAAAAAAAAAAAAAAACGAATTGAATCGGAAAGATAAAAAAATCGCATCAAACGCCGTACACGAAATTCCCATTAGTTCGTGCCGATTGATGATCGGCTTGACAGCTAGAGAGAGTCGATTGCGTGGCTCACGATATACGTATACCGTTTATTGAAAAGCAGATTAAGGACTCGTCTCTCGCACGCGTGCAATTAATGCGAAATTGGCTACTATGGCCAGTGCCATTTGATAGCAGCATCCACTACGCGATTCAACACGTGATGTATCTATGAGCTGACCCTCTCCATGGGGTGAATTGCAATCACACGAGTCTTACGAGATTCGGTCACTCTGGGGGCTAGTGCTTTTATTTTTTTATCTTCCTTTTGAACCCAAACTTTGTCAAAGTCCACGGCACTCCTTAGTCGAGGTCGGACGGGCATATTTAGCTGCGCCAATTTTACCCCGTAGCCATAATCACGCCTTGGTTATTTGGGGCTGAAATAAGTCCCCCTCCCCTTCCCCCAGTGAAAATCGTCGCCTCTGACCTGCAAGAGAAGTATTTAACTTGGCTCCGAAACAAAAGACGTGCCGTATCTTTGACATGGAGTCGTATCTCCTTATGTGGAGCTTCTCCTCCGCTTTTGTACCTTTTCTCCTTCTTCTCCAGCCGCCGTTCCATTGTTCGTCTTCCCAAGGGCTTTGCTCGTCACGACTCGCGGATGATTCCCGATACCTCAGCCTCTCCTTTCCAGCTTAGCCGCTGCTTTTTTTTTTCCTCGGTTCAAAAGGAAGGAAGACGATTCTCTCGAGGGCTCATCGGATGCTCACTCGCGTGCTGGAAAAAAAGAATCATAAAAGTCTCGTTTTTCATCATCGATTTTTATGCTTTTTTCCTTCTCTTCGCGGATATGTTTGCTCGTCTTTGCTCTGCACACAAGTGAGATACTTCCGGTGACTGGAGTAGTAATGCTGTCACCAGAAAATAGGTCATTCGGGGATGAAGATCGGGAATTGCTTCTATGGAACTTCCTTTAACAGAACAACTAGTTTCCTTGCCTTGCGGCGAAATCGATGACGAAATCGATTCTTTTCATTTTTTAAACACTTTGTAGGAAATAGCCCTCAATTTTCTTTTACTGACATTAAAAATAAATTTTTCAAAGAAAAGAAAAAAATTATTAACAAACTTATTGTCTCCCAGCTACATTCACATACATTTTTGATTAAAAAGGTTTGGCTAGTTGGGTGTAATTAAAATGCCACGCATATCGAAGACCTGTAAGAACAGTAACTGCAGCAGTAGAAAAAGGCACTATTTTCTTCGTAGTATCTCCGAGGTTCAAATTTGTTCCGTGACTTTTATCTGAATATTTCACCCCTCTCCTTCCAGCTAATTAAATTTCGATCTTTAGAATGCACCCGGTTAGGTATCCTTTTTCTTCCTTTTGTCCTTCGTAGTCAATTTACATCCAGTGAGAACGTTATTTTCAGACCTACATTTCTGTTGCTGCACAAAGAAAAATTTTGTAGGGAATCATTTCAAAAAGCCACTTTTTTGAATGTAGCATTACTTCACTTCTTTGGTTACTTACTTTTTATATGCAGTTTTGCAATCGAAATTACCACTTTGAAAAATCTACATATAAAAATAAAAGTCATGTCCACTTACTTTTTATCTGTGAACTATTTGTTCCAATTTTAACACTATAGAGTCGTAATGAAAAACCAAAAGTTCCATGGTATGATGATTGTTTGTAAACATTTATTGAATTTAATGAATCTTCTTCTGATTTTCATTGAAATAGAATTTTTTTCATTAGCACTTCCCGTTTCAGAAGGCCTAGCTATTATATATTTTTCCCTCACTCTTTCTCCTCATGGTGATTGATCGCATTTGAACATGCTATGTGATAAACATATGATTTTTTTGGTTAAAAAAAAAAAAAAAAAAATTTCAGTAGTATATAACAGATATGGTCAGCCATCACACTTCATAGTTAAATCAATATTAACACAACTCATGAGAAAAAATAAAAACTACTTGGGTACAAGTAGTATATACAAAATGTAGTCAGCCATTTTATGAACATTTCAAAATTTTTTGAACGAGTCGTAGTATATATCGTAGTGTCACCATAAGCTATGCATTCTCCTTAAAAAAAATAAAACTATTCTTCTCAATTTTGTGATAAATAACACATTTAGTACACAAGTAAGCATATTTAATCATGGAGGGATTTCAATAGGCTTCTCTACAGTAATTTTACAAGAAGGATTTAAAATGTTTTTGATGATAAAATTTTTTTTTTCCTATAATAGAGAAGGATCCGTACACAATGGATTCGCTACCAACGTGCAACCACGCCTTGAGCGTCTGCAACCGAGAAAAATCTTGCGTGAAGCTGTACGACGACTTCAAAGCCAACTGCAAGACGAGGGACAACAGGTGCAGGATGGAGAACTGGTAAGTTTATAATCAACTATAATGTTCATACGAGTATACATATGCGATTTTCATGAATTTTGAATGATCCAAAGTTATCGCTTATTTCGCGTTAACTCTATTATTTATGGAGATATAGGAGTTTAAAGTTTTGGCTATTTCTCTAGCCGTAAATTTCGAACTTTCAGTTAATGCATTGCTTTGCTATCGTTTGTAGTGATATGAGGAACTCTCTAGAAAGTTATTTTGATTGTCAAAATGATTTTCCAAGCCTTGACTCAACGCTGGTTTGCGTGAATAAAAAAAAAATTTTTATAAATTTTAATTATTTAATGATTATTGCTTATTTCGCGATAACTCAGTTATTTACGAAGATACAGGTGATTAAAATTCAGGCCATTTTATTAGCCTAGAATTTCGAACTTTAAGTACTTCCATGACTTTGTAGTCTTCTTAGTGAACTGTCTAGAAGGTTGTTGTCAAAATTATGTTTAAAAAGATTAGTACGTCTAAGTGCACGCGAATTAAAAAAAATATCTCAACGAATTTCAACGAACCCAAATTATCGCTCATTTTACGATATTTTCATTATTGAAGATCCAGGTTGGGTTGAATGCCCCGCAACAGTGATACTCAAGAGATTTTACAAAGGCAAAAGCTGTAACTAGCCCCTTTGAACTCGTGTTCATCGACACCTAGCATATAGTTGAGAATAACACCGTTACCCTTTCATCGTATACCCTCACACGCAAACGTGCAATATAAACAAAATCATATAATACTCCTCCATGAAAAAGGTGGGGAGGGAAGAGCGAATATCGCTGTAGTAGTGGAAATAGACGACAGTCCTTCCCCTGCATTGCGGCGTTAAACAGCTCTTTTTCTCTCCTCTTTGCTCATTTCACCAGCTCCCGCGCTCGAGAATATCGAGTCCAGCTGGAGCTGCACGGCTACTATACGTATCTTAACGTTAATGTGATTCCGTAATCATACCCCCTCCTTTGTGCGAATTTTCTCCTGCTAATTGGTTTTAGTGACTTGTTTCTGTGAGGCTTTTTTTTCTTTCGCTTCTATTTATTTATTTTATTTTATTTTTTGTCTCTCTTATGTTCTCTTTTTTTCTGTACACTTCCATGAAATTACTATTCATTGCGGCAGCCAAGTATAATTCATTAATAAATGTCAAACTGTACTTACATCGCGTAAATCCTTTATATTCTTATTTCTTGGTAAATCCTACATGTTATATAGTCAAATAATTTTCTAAATACTTTTATTGTGCTTCACAATTCCAATAAAACGGCAGGTTGTGTGTACGTAAGTCCACGAGCGGTTACTGGCTCAAACTCTCTCTGACTGTGAAAATAATGCAGCAAACTCTCTACAACTGTACATGGCAAAACAGCTTCTGTTTTAATTTTGGGTACCACTAAGCTACTACTTGTATTTTTCCCCCAATTGTCGGATGATTTTTAGTTTCAAGCACGCGTGTAATCTAATCGATAAGTATTTTATAGGTCTAGAGTTGGAGCGAAATCTAGCTTTTCAAGACGTTATGAATAAATATTTTCACCTCCCTGTTTTCGGACCACAGGTTACAGCTCCGCTATTTTTGGAGGCAAAACTTCACGGCGAGCCCTCGCTCTTTGTTTCACGTGACTCTGGAGCAGTTTTAAGAGCCCGAGACACGCGATGAGTTTTTCATAGTTTTATTTAGGGTTATTATACCCTCGTCCAAGTCAGCTTATGTACTTTTGAGACCTTCCTTGAAGGCACAAATGTATCTCTCTGTGGCACCGGCCTTCTTGTGAATGCAAATTGTACAAAGTTCGAGACAATAGAAAATAATGACTTGGCTGCTCTGCGAGTAAACGTTTTAAGGAAATAAAGGAAGGACCAGGTAAGAGAGACCAGGTCGATTGCTTGACGTATACGGAGACTTCGTGACCTCAAAAAAAAAAAAAAAAAACGTCTTCCACGTTGAAATTATTTGCATCCGAGGGATGATGGTGTCTTTTTCCCTCTCACCTTGTCGTGCAATTTCACGCGCATACTCCAGAAAAGCGGGAAAGCCGAGCGGTACTTTGTCATTTCCCGTTACCTACCTCGTTCTCTTCGCGCGCACTTGTGAAACTCATCCGTCGACGAGGCGCAAGGGGCTGCCCAAGATTTTTTGAACTTTTTCCCCGCCCGGGGTCCTTTAACTTTTTGACCTTGTTCGGGCGCTCCTTCTTTAGTTTTAAAAATAGCATCGACATTTTTCTTTGTTATTCGACTTAAAATGAAACTTTTTCTACTTACCCTTTATTTTTTCTCCTCCTCAATGCAAACGTAACGATTGCCAGCTTTCTTGTTTCCCGCTGCGTTTAGCGATCCACTTTACTGCTGGTGGATGCAATTTTTCTATCGTAGAAATTATTAAAACTTATAATTACTTGGAAAAGAGAAAAAAGAGGATTATTAAACAGGCCATCACAAACATGGAAAAAAATCATTGGGGTTCGTTAACTGTCCGTACTTTTACTCTATTTTTTCGACGATTCAGTGGTCCTTTTTGTTATCCTTTTCAAGACTTTAGAATAAACTGAGTTGCAATTTAGTCTTGAAATAAAACCATAGTAAGTACATAAAGAGCTGCTCTTCACTTCATACGAAATGATACCTTTTTTTCGTTTGCTTTCAATGCATATCGACAAGTTACAAACCTTTATCCTTACCACGATTACTTTTGCAGACAGCGCAATAATTTTTGTAGCAAAAATACATATTCAGCATAAAATTATCGAAACTTAAAATAAGGTTTATTATGACTAATTCTGCAAAACCTCGAGGTCGAGTCTTACTTGACTCAGTACAGCGAGGATGTCTCGAAGAAAAGTGTCTCTAAGACGGAGGATTTCACCAGACAACGTATAGTGTATAACTTATTTATTGAGAGTCAAGTCACTCGAATACTCTGAAGACCACACACCAGTCATTTGTGGGGTCAACAGACCCTCGCCCTCTCCCAGCCACGTCTGAGCTTATAATAGTACACGCATAGCCAGCCTCGATTAATATCAATTATCCTTAATCTCCCCGTGGCGTCGTCAACGTGCACGAGCCTTCGCAACACAAATATGCTAATCGGCCGAGCTGCCCTGCCCATTTCCAACTTTATCGCTCATCTAGCGCTGCTACAACCTCATATATATAACCTGGACTACGTATACATGTATTTCCTTGCCGATGTCATTTTACGGCAACGTTCAATGCTTCGATATTTCTTGTTTTTCTCCGTATCTTTATGTGAGGATCGTATGGGCAAGTCACCGATTAATCGTTTATTCAAAGCGGAGCTTTTCAAATTTTCCGGACTTAGTTTTACGTTGGAGCTGTAAATTCGAGAGCTTAGCTTTTCTTCTCCGCGACTCGTTTTACCGTCCAGGTAATAATCATTCCTCGGCTCGCGCAACGAGACTAATTTAAAAGTTAATTTTAACGCTCGCGTGTACCTTTTACGGGGACGCATAAAACAATGCACGCGACAGTCTGGCTCGCGCTGCCCCACTGCAGGATAAACTGCGAAAAATAAACCAACAACACGCAGCGAGTGCAAGAACAAAAGGAGGAAAAAGTAGGGGGAAAATAAAAAGTAGTCTGGTGCTCCCCGCCTTCCTCGAACGTCGAATTGTGATTCTGTCCACAGCGAAAAACTCTCCGCGTTACGACTCACCGGAGCAAATACGTGCCTGTGGTATATATGTAATGTACATCGTGTCGGTCCATCGTGGACTAAATGATTCAGAGCCGAGCACGTGTGGGCATGTTATCTACGTACGCCACGTGTAAAGGTATCAGATGGAGGTGTGATGGAAAGAAAACAGTTTTTTAAAGGTAGGATTATTACTATTGTTTTTTTAAACATGCAATAGCATGAACGTCAATTTTTAAATCGATTATAATTAGTATATGTTGTCACGATGTGCGATGAATCACAATCATGTGGTTTTGGGACGTCACTTGTGTCAAATTCTTTCGTCGTCCCTTTTACTACAGAAGTACCGCATCTTACGTGCTCTTTTAATAACGTTCATTTAATTAAATGATCCACCAGCGATGGATGCAGTATTCGACAATTTGGAAACAAGCTTTTACACCTGAAAATATTATCCTTAACCCTATGTAAGGAAAAAACGTAAAAATTATCTCAGGCGTTGAAGTTATAGATGATAGTTGAATAGCTTCATTGGCTTCTTCGGTGAGTTTTGGAACGGACCTTACCTAGTACAAGTGAGAAAGCAAGCTTACCCATTTTTTTCAAAAAGCACCACGTCATGCTTCGAACAAAAATTATTTTCCGACGAATTCATCGACGACCCCTACAGCTCGCTCAAAGGCATTTCCATAAGTGCCCGAGCAAAAGCAATTATTCCCCCCTCCCCCTGCGATGCTATCGCACTGCAGTCGCTCTCGAGAGACGCGCGAGTCAAAGGGATCAAGTGCCGACAAACGAGGCGCGTTTGTGCACGACGAGACAATCCCGGAAAACTCAAAGGCATACCCTGACGAGCCTCTCTCTCTCTCTCTCTCTCCGTGTCCCGCGATTTTCGAGTCTCTCCTTTGATCTACCCCCTCTCTTCTGGCTCTTGACGCGCACTTTTGAATATTTCTCCATGAGCGTCTGACTGCGCGTCGGAAAAGAGTCTTTGGCGACTCTACCCCACCCTCTCTTCTGTACTCCGATGTTTGGTTATCTGCTTATTCCCCGTGTGGAGGTGCCTCCCTTTGTAAGAAAATCACGTGTTTAATTGGCTTCCATTCATCAGCCCCTATACTATATATACTACATCGGCCTACATTTGGTTATCAAAGTAAGCGCGTTTTCTTAGCTCTATATGGGCCATATAGTTCCCGAGCGAGCATGGAAACGCCGCAGTAAAGCATCAGAGTCGCAAAAAGTTTTACTCCACGAGTATATGTCACTTACACGGCAGCCCTACGGGAGCCATTGCTTTGAATTTCGAGCACTCCCACTGCTATCCTTTTCCTTACCCCTTCCATTGCACCCTTTGTGCCGCTACATGAGTCATGGAACACTCTTTCACTATTTGGCGTCCTTCGTAGTAGAAAATTGAATTACCAAAGTGAATATTTCTAAGATATAATTAAAATTAGGGACAAATCTTAAGATGCACGAACTGTGGAGGTTTCGAGGAAAAGGTTGAGAGGGATTTCTTAATCAACATAAAGCCCGTATGGCCTAATGGGGCATCAAAACTAGAATTCGACGAAAGGTATTACATGGCCAATTATCCATAGGAAAGAGTTAGTAAATATATGTATATGTATACAGTGCTACAGAGCGAAGAAAAGAAAGGAAAGGTCATAATTAATTGGTCTAATTGCGTCCTGTAATCTGACGCTTATCCTCGTCCAGTTCTGTGCTCGCGTTTTAAAGTAACTCTGCGTCTCTTTGCTCTAATCCAACACCTGTTCTCTCCCCACCCTTTCACCTCCCATTACTCGACTCTTCGCTCTTCTCTCTTTTATAGTACTCTTATGCAAGGTTTTACTTATAAGTATACGTTAGAATCTTTATACACATGAATATTGTAGCGCTCCTACTCTTGTTGATTTTTGGGAAGGTGATTTTCGGGGGAAAACAGTTCAGGCGGCTCGACGCGGTGTCTGTCTATAAGACTTTTGCGCAATACATTTTCCGGGGGAAGAGTCGCGAGGTCCGATTTTCGGGGGTACCGAGGTGATGAGTCGGATCAAGTAAAAGGGGAGAGCAGTCTTTTTTTTTAATTCTATCAGGGAACAGGAGGTTTCTCCCGGTGACCTGAGGAGCCTTGGGACTCTTTGCGACATCGGGCCTCGTTGTTTCAAGAGTGTGAGTAGACATCCCGTTTGAGCCACGAAGCTATTCAACTCGTTCTCGAATTGATTAAGGCGAGTGGGTGGTAAGACCCCAGTTGTCTGATATATCAACTGAGTGGTGGCCCCAGTGCCAGCTGAGTGGTGTAGACGGTGTTCTCTTTTTTTATATACGTACTCGTTAGATCTGTGTTTTGATTCTCCCTCCTGAATCTGGGACCATTGCATTTCCGGACGGGTAAATCTTTGATTTCCTTTATTGCGTCGAGCCTCTGTGTACTTTTTTTTCCGTGAATCTGATAGCGTAATTTTAAATCGAATTATTTTAAGTGATATAAAGTCAACTCGTGATTGATGAATGTAGTGTTAAAAACCGAAAAATAAATCTTTACCTTTGTATTCGATTATTGAATTGTAAGGTGATAGGCGCGCGTGCTCTCTCCCTCGAAGCATTCGCTACGCGATACATAGTGCGACCTGTATAATTCTCAGAATTTCCTCTCTCGGGTGTGTTAGTGAGGAGAAGTGTATTCGATTGACTACGCCGAATAAGATAAGCTTTATTTGTAAATGCGCTCGATAGCTGATGAGTCTATCTTCATTCTTTTGTTTATCAATGTTCCAAGTATAATAAATCAAGTTTCTGTTTTTTTTAATTACGCCTCGTAAAATATACCTTTTGATTTCACTACGTCCTTGTCCTTGATTAATCCAATAGAAATAAATCTTAGAATTAATTCAGGGACTTCGGAGTCGACTATTACACCGTGAGAAACGGTACGCCTATAAGCGATCCGCGTTGGCCCCACCAAAAGTCCTCGTGAAAAAGACGAGAACTTACACTTATTTCCTTTTCACTTACTTTTTGTCATCTGTTGTTGTTTCTTTTTTTTAATTTCTATTTTCAGTTGATTTTATTTGATGCTGACAGTGGGTATTGAATATTTTAAATTTCGAGAGTAATATTTACTCTTTTTTCATGCTCACGTAACTATTTGTTGTAGAAGCTATTGACAATTAATTTGAGCGCAATCGTAAAACGTAATTGGACCTAAAGGACTGAGAAAAAACATTAATTTTACGTCACGTTATGACAACGCATTGATTTTTAGTATGTTACAAAGTTTTCTCTTTCAAGAAGCAAAAGATCACCATAACGATACAAGAAGCATAAAGCGAAAAAAGGTTAATTTTCGCCACCTTCGCCAGAGCTGACGTTCTTTTTCACTACGTACAAGTACAACCAGAGAGGAGGTAGTGGTGGTGAGGTCCTTTCTCCAGGGGATTGCCGCGAGCGCGTGCGCTTGCAGTACTTGAAGGTCAAGGTCGTACCGCACTCGACGAAGACGACTCTCACCTGCTGCTCCACTCACAGAGTTGTGTGAAATCGCGTGCTTTCGAGGCTTCCTAGTCCATGGATTATTTCTGTCGGTGTTTTTTTTTTTTCATCTTTTTTTAGTGGGAAAATGAAAAATTTACCGCAACACACGACCGCAAGCACGTGAGCTATGGATGAAATTGCAAGGGAGGAGTAAGGATTTTTCAGGTCCGTGAATTTTCAAAACAGAGAACAGCCGAGTGGATAGTTGGATAAAAGGAAGTAACGGAAATCAAAAGAGTTGAAGACGATTCCAGGGTGTGTAACAATTGGCGCTTAGCCAGGCTTTTTTTTTTTTTTTTTTTTTTTTTTTTGATTTGGCAGTTGTACATGTAGAGTTGAAGAAAAAAGTTAAATCCTCAAGTACAACCCCTTTTGAGGGTATACTCTTGTGTAATTTAAACTGTTGTGAAATTAAGATTATTTATTTATGCACGCAACAAACGTATATTACATCTACTCTTCGAAATTAATATCTCGTTGTTATCGTAGCCCAGTTTGGTAATGTGTTTTCAAATACATGTCCTCGACAATGTCCACTTTTACGTGACACCTTCTATACGTACTTCATTTTATCGGTATATTTTGAGATTTTCTAGGCTCAGAGTGCGAGGAAAAGAAAACCAAATCATGTGAATTTCGCGCTTCTTTTGAGATACACCCAAGTAGCCTCTGTAAGGAAAATCCCAGTCCTCGGAGTATTCTTTCCTCCCAGTCCCGGAAAATTGGTGGGCTTGGGAGGAGTTCCTCGCGACTTTTCGTCGATCACCTTCTCTTTTCCGAAATCTGCAGGTATCAAATATGGCCGGAAGCTGGAAAGCTCAATTTTCTCCTCCCATTTGTTTGACGTCATACCGTCTATGTTTTCCTTTGCGAGTGAGCCAAGTGTGCACCGCCTCTTTTCTACGTGTACTCTGCTCCTCCAATTGCCCTAATTTTTCCACGTGAGGGGAATCAAAGCCAAATCCTCTTTTCGATCGATGCCCGACGGATTTCATAGCCTATTACCTGATTTTGTTCGCATCTACCATATTTTTCTTTGGGGTTGGTAATTTTGGAGACGTTAATAATAATACAATGGTATAAAATCCAGTTTACAAACTGACAGTATGCTACTCAAACTTTTTTTCTTTGTCTTCCCTTTGGTGCTTCTGCTTCCACCACTTGATGTTAAATAGGGGAAAAAATATAATTGCCTGACATACCAACACAGGCTGACAGAAGAGTTTAAATGTTTAAAAAAGCCCATCTTTCGTATCATGCGTTACTTTTCGAAATTGACAAGAGGAAAGCAAAATAATGGCAAGTAACAGGTACTTGAGACTCGCTAAACAAGCACATTTGTAATCGTTCAAGTTCAAATTGATTTCTTTCATGTTTAATATCGTAAAACTATTTTGAATTCACCACATACATTTCCGACTGAATTATAAAACTACGTATTTTATTTAAATGGACACTGCATTTGGTATAAAAAATTAAAGGATTAAATAACTACAATTCAAGTTCAAATAATAAATTCGAGGATAACGAAAATTTCTGCAATATTGCATAAGTGTGTACACTCGACTGGGTTCTGATTGTTTCACTTTCATATTATTGACACACGCTAACGTCAACCGACATTATCCTTTCTATGTACTTCTATGCACTTGCACAAAGCGAATGAATATACAACACTGAGCGAAAGTGAGGGAAGAGAAGAGGGTGCATGAGTTAATGACAGTACATAAACAGTAGCCATACCAAAATTAACACTGGTAATATGGCGCAAAAAACGCCCCTTACGAGACAACTCTTTTTTGGAACATTTAACGTGTACCGACACCCCTTGAAAAAAGGACCCTCATCAGTTTATATCAGCAAAAAGTATGAAGGACAATGACGATAGCAGCACCAAAGAAGAAGAAGAAACTCGTCATTGTCGTCGGCCCAAAAAGATTAAAGCTCATAAATAATGGGGGGTAGGGGGTGGCCCGGAAAACATCGGAAGAGGCACGAGCGTAGGTGGAGTCCCTCCGGGGGATCCTCGAGCCAGTAAATCTCGCGGCCGAGCAAACGCGAAATTGCCATGCGGAGCCCAGCCAAACTGTCTGGAGGCTGTTGCAGCCAAGAGGTACGCCAAGGGGAGGAAGTGGGTATCCTTTGGCACCTACTCCCCGCCTCTATTTTCTACCCTATATTGTTATTATTGTTATTATTATATGGTGCGATGCGTGAAGTACACGTTTAATAACTAGACGTTCCTGGGCTCCTCCCAACAATAGCCGAGGCGAAGATGATTTAAGGGCTGGGCGGACAAGAAGCGCCGGAATCTTCCTTTCTCGGCTGCGTCCTATGGCGCACAAGTACAAGCAGCTTTGGGCTCCCCGTTATTAACCACTTGAAGCTTCACTGACACCGATACTCTGCATACCAGCGTGCATACAGGTGTTGTTTTATGGTCCCAGTTTCCCGTAAACGTCCCACGGCCCTGAGTCCTCGACTTCACATAATCCCCATTTTTTGTTGAAAATATACGAGGAACAATTTAGTGAAGGTGTATTTTACTCAATTAAGATTGCTTGGATAGGTTTTAAAATAGAAGATGGTTATAAAAATTTCTGAGAAGAAAACACATGCTGCTCCTTTTCAAATGGCACCCATTGATTTAATAAGTAAATTACATACAGAGAATCATCACTTAGGACTTTCGAAGATACGGAAACTACAAGGTTGTATTTACCAAAATAAATTGACAGTTGTAATCCCAATGGCATTTTGTGTAAACACATACCTACATTAAAAATGATACTCGTTTATCTGTCGATGTAAATGAAATTACACAAAAAATTTGCAAAGCTTGTATTACTTTTAACAATATTTAAAAAGATAGTCATTCGGATCGGATTTTGTGTGCGTGTACCTAAGATTAAAAACACAGTAAAAACCGCGATACAACTACTTACGTGAGGATAATTGAAAAACTTTAATTGAATGAAAAAGTTGAGTGTTAAACAGACCGACATTACGGGAGGGACAAAAAAAAAAGTCGTGGGTGGAAGAGTGAAAAAGGGTGAAACACAGTCGGAAATAGGGGCTAGAGAAAAGGAAGAATGGAATGTACAGCACGTAGTGGTGGTGCAAGTATACCACAGCGACGCAGAGGGTAAGTTGTACACATATATACGTACGGAGTGGGAGGGTAGAAAGAGAAAGACGAAATATGCGCGCTGGCTGGGGCACATGTACTGCATTGCAGTTACCGCCGGTGGTGGTGGTGGTGGTGGCAATGGCCGTGCTATAGGCATTCAGGTATTCAAGGCTCGGGAAAAGGGATGACGGTCGGAGAAAAAAGTATCCTCGTCGTCATACAGGTGTGGAAAAAGACCTTAAACCAAAACGCTATGATGCGTGCAGCACCTATGCTGTGCAATTTTGATTATTTTTACTATTTTTTTTTTTTCTTTCCTAATCTCCTCTTCACAACTTCTCTTCCTTCTTTTTTCGTATTCCTTACAGCCACAAAAAGAAGGGCTCAAGTGTGTGTGTGTGTGTGTGTCCTCTTGACCTCGTTCGCCCGTTTCCCTAAGACTGCTGATGCCGTTCTGTACCTGCCGGTGCTTGTGTTTTTTTTTCTTCTCTCCCGGCATTTCTTCTTTTTTCTTCTCTTTTTCTTTTCTTTCGTTCAACTTGGAAAGGACAAAGCTTGAGCTTTTGGATTTTTCCAGAATACGTGTTTGATATCAGTTTTTTTGCACAATAGAATCACATTTTTCGGCTTAAGAAATATTGGACAGAATGAGATTAAAAAAGTGTAAGTAACTTTGGAGAAGAGTAAACTTTTATTCAAAATTGAAGGAGCAAGGGGGAAACGACGTGTTTGCGAATTCTTTCCAAAGACATCCCATTCGTTTCCATTAGTTGGTCTGCGCCGCTATGTGCTATATATAACGTACTCTGCAGCTGGAAAAAGCATTAAAATGAAAATTTTAACGTCTTGCGATCGCATCGCCTATACGTTTTTCGCGGATAGGTTTTACGGTGGTTTCCCGAGGGTATAGAACAAGTAGGAGTTAAGAGAACCCATAAGCGGTGCACTTCCCAAGTGGAGAGAAACTCATTGGTATCATTAGCAGGTGAATTTCAAACAAATAATTTTCGTAAAAGTAGTGGAAAAACAGCACAGATTGTGTTTGGATTGAATTTCACCGGAAAATGAACTGCCAAATGTATAGGATCGGTAGAGAGAAAGTGGAAAGACTTTGCAGCTCTATCCGACATCGACGAGGACTCTGCCACAGTTAATACTCCTAATGGCTTGGCTGATGTTGAACTTCTGATTTTTTTAAACCTCTTTTTGTTTTTGTTTTTTTCAAGTCGTTTTTTATTTTACGGCTAACACAGCGTGTATAAATTTACCCGTATATTATTCGAGAATTCGAAAGACGTTTTTTTCTATCATGCCATCTTCTACCTTCTTGTCTGGTCATTTTAATGTTTACTTTCTCTAATTTCTCCTCCTCATTTCAGCTTGTGGTTGGCAAAAAGAAGTGTTATTATGCTCCTTTGTACCTCTCTGCTTATGAAATTCTTTTTTAAATGACAGTGGTATAAACAATTTTTCGAAAGAATTAGCTCAGTCGAGTATTTCTACAATGAGATCTACTGCGTTTATGTATACATACAGTACTGGTACTAACAACAAATAGGTTCAGTAAATTTAAGATATTGAATTTCACTGTAAAGTATTTTTTTTTAATATTTGAGAACTTTTAAAGATATTTAGACTTTTTTTTCGTCTAAATTGTTTTCCTTGGATTTTAATTGTAATAATTGTTTTCATGGAAAAAATCTTAATAAGTACTGTGTTGTCACACGGTATATATAAGAGCGCAAACCTTATTTCCTCGCACAAAGCCAAAATCAATAATTGGAAAGGAAAGATAATCAGAGCAAAAGCCCGAAATGTGGGAGGGGAAGGGAGGAAAGAGATGTCGAGGGAAAAACAAAGGGAGCAACGAGCCAGTGGATCCTGTGGCATCGGGTGGAAAATACTCGCGCGAATGTGCTCCAACAACGGGACCACCGACTCGCAGACTCGCACTGTCCCTTTGACGGATCAATCGTGTCACGATTTCCCATAGACGTTCATTCAATCTCGGCTCCACTGCACCGGTGTACGTGTGGCTGATCGTGGCCATCGGCAAATTGGTCCGATTACACGAGGAAATTCTCTCTTGTCCTTTTGATGGGATTTTTTAAAAGGGCACGAGCTTATCTCCTAATGCCATTTGATTCGCACGAAATCTTTTTCTTCGCTCTCTTCTCTCGTTTTTTTCGTTATGCTATCAAAGTTAGTCAATTTCATGAAACGAAGCTTCAACAAAGGGTCTTGAGCCACATTCATAAAAAAATCCAAATATTTGATTTGTTCCTCTCTGGCTCTGATGAATTAAAAGGCTGACAGGAATTTTAGGAAAGGGTCTTTAGAGTCTGGCACTTTTTTTCCTTCCTATCCAGTTATCGTATCGATTTTCTATCTGCGGCGCTTCGGTGTTGGGCTTATTGCCATCGGCCTTCCATTTTGATAATCTGCGGTGAGCCAAGAAGTTTTTTCCTCTCCATCATATCTGTGTTCATACTACCCCTCTTTTACGATATTTCAAAGGAATCACTATCAACTTGGATTAGTTAATGGGTATCACTTTCGACGCATAAAAAAATCATTTAAACAAAGTCTCGATGGCATTTGGTGAGATTTTTTGATAACAGTCAATCGAAAATTTTATTTTGCACAAAAGCGTATTTTTCCAAGTTTGTGACTCTCAAAGTATGCAAATTTAAGTTCTTTAATTTAAACAAAAAATAAAAGTCCAAACGCATACCTCGTCCGGAGAGAGAAAGAGGTGGTGTCGAGACAAATGGAACGACGCGAGCTTTAATTTCGGTCGGTCCGGTCGCTTGGCTCGTGCGTACCATACGCCACCCCCTCCTGCTCTGGTGGTCCCTACGAGTTTAATTTCACCTAATTATTGCTTTCATTTGTCGCGTTTGTTTGTGCATTTGGTGCGCAATACGCGGATGTTTTCCCAACATCGGAATGGCGGGTGTTGTTCGAAATTTCACGTGTTAAATTTTTAAATCAATGATTCCAAAAAGGAAGACGCAAGTGAAATGATTGAAATCGTGTAAGGTGTACCGATGCGTGAAAAGAGAGGATGGGAGGGTGAGTCCTTGGACACGCGCGTGTCGAGCTGCACTTGGTCGGTCAGGCTGGTAAACTCGGAACAGCAGTGCTTTCCCCTAATTAGCACAGTAAAGCGTAGGCACGTGTGTGCAGGGCCGGCCAGGATTGCGTACCGTTGCCACGAGGCTTTGCGGTTCGGCGGAAGGATAATGGACTGGGAGTGCACCGACTGGTATATCCACGCACATGATGGATCACCCTGTACAAATAGGGTGTACACGCAGTGCTGCTTGTCCATTCGAGTCTGCGCCCTAATAAACTGGAATCGCGATCGAGTACGTATAATTGTGACGCATGTCTCTACCGGAAGTGGAAAATTTCTTCTGATTTTTTTTTTTTTTTTTATTTTTTTTTTTCATTTTTCCACTGATGATACTCTTTGTACCGATGCATTTATCTACGTGTACTATAAGTTGTGTACGTGCGCAAAATGCATGTGATATACTTTTGAAATAACTTTTAACATCTGAAATAGGGGGAAAAATTCTTATTTTTTCACGTAATATTAAAAAAAAAAAAAAAAAAAAAAAAAAAAAAAAAAAAAAAAAGAGTAAAGTTTATGGTTGTACAGGCCCATTCATGAGACAGTGGCAAAGATGTGACGGTTTTTGAAACTAACATCGCGCAGTAGAAAAAAATCCTATCAATCCATACTGGCAATAGAGATGTGGTAAAGGCCGTCGACTCGAGCTGGTACGTCGAAAGTTCGAGACAAACCATGTTGATACCTTTACACGCGTGAAAGACAAAATAACCACTCATTATATTGATTAAAGAAGTGTACATATGAGGACAACTTCGATCGTAGAAATTTACAATAGTATTTTTTAATAATTTTTTTTCAATATACATTACTATTTTCTAATTTCATGATTTTTTTGGTTTTAGGTGGTAACATTGGTATAGGTACACATTAGAGGAATACATAAACAAAATCTGCTGTATCTCTTAGTCTCTTATACATACAAGTGTGATCAGCTTACTGATCAAAACCGAATTAGTGCATAGATAAAAATTTTCATTTTTTCTTCCCCCAATTGCGCAAGTGTCTCTCCTCTCATCCCTTCAAGAGCGAGAAACCAAATGTAATATTGTGATACTTAAAATTCTCAGTTGTGGCACTGCATCATCACATATGATAAACAAAGTCAACATTCATTCACAAGCATATACCACTATAATCACGCGTCGGTAAGTTAAGCAAACGATCCTCAATAGCCATCGGAGGGGGTGGAATTTGTCACTTGGCCGCGCAGCCAGTTAGGCTCTCCTGAATGCATTATGCATGCGGCACCAGATGCATTTTTCAGTCTTCCGTGGCTGGAAAAAGCCCCGAGACGAGAAAAACAGGGGAAAAATCGAACAAAGAGGCACTGCTGCGAGTCTCGGTTGTACCACCCGATGCTGCGGCGTCAGGGACATTTTTCGTCCACAACGTGCGTGCACCCACTTCTTCCCTCTTTCTTTGCCTGATGGAAACGAGAAACGCGAGTCGAGTCTCGAAGCGACTTCTCTTCTCTGATGTTGTCTTGCGCTCAATTTTTCGAGTTTTCCAGTACACGTGTGCCTCCCCTGATGGGCCCGAGGCTGGATTCCTTTGTCAAAATAAAGCCAAATATACGTAGTTTCTTTTTGTATTATGTATCAGACTCATCTTTGCAAAACCTGTAGATTCACGTGTGGTAACAGTTGGTGCATGATTTATTTATTGCGAACGTGATGTGGGTTTTGGATAGTCACTGATTTTATTTGTGGCAATAAAGTTATAAAAATAAATTGACATCAACATAAAAATGGGCAATAGTGTAACATGGCACGTATTTTGCTCGAAGTTGTTAACTTGACACTTTTTTTGTGATGCTGAAAATATAATGGTGCAATCAAATTGCGTTTCCAAAATGCATGCATGATTTAAAGCATTGATCATTCACAAAAATCTACAATAATATGTTATAAAAGTATTTTCCTGTATTAAAGAAAAACTTGATTTTCTACACGAGTATTAATATATAGCTTTTGTAAAAGAAACTCGAGTGTCATGCTACTTTCCTCTCATTAAATAAATGAAAGACTTCAACGCCAAGTAAAATTATAGATAATACTGATAAAGTAATTTTAATAAAATTTATTGTTGTTGGAAAGATTCACAAATTCGAATGACAAATAATTGTGAAATCAAAGGTAAAGCACCCGTAGAGTTGACATCTAACAGGGCCAATTTAATAAATTATATCCAACTCGGTACAAACGAATTTCCGCGATGATTATATATATATTTTTTTTTTCCTGCAGCAATTCAATTTCCGGCGTACAATCAGCGTAATTATTAATTTCAGAGCTTGCAAACAGAGCCCGCCCCTGGAAATGACATTATGACTTGGATTTAATTACGCGATCGTGATGATTACGAGCATAAATAATATTAAGCCACCCCGTTCCATCTCTTCTATTTTCTGTCCATGCGATGAACGGGCGCTACTACTTGCAGGAAAAAAAAAAATTGCATTTTCCGTCAGGTCTCGCAATTAAAACACCTTCTACTTCGCAACGTGCGCGAAAACGCGAGAAAGAACGAGGGAGGGGAAGGGGAAAAGAGGGTGTCGCAAAACCGCATTTCGTGTTTTGCTGTGCAAGTGCTGCTTCGCTCGCGAGGTGGAGAGTTGAAATTGACACGTCGCTGAAATTTTGACGGCAGCTGACTCGCGAGTTCGTTGTTGATTGCGTTACGTGATGCATCGGTCGATACGTACACTCGTGCTGTTTGTGGTGTTTTTGCAGTTTACATTTTTTTTTTTTTTTTTTCATGCTTTTTCACCGAGAGCAAATTAATGATTTAGTTGACAATCATACTGATGGATTTTTACGAGTGTGGTGTTGATATAACTTACTGGTATAACTACTTACTATTACACATAATTATTGATAGTTTAGTACGTAATAATAAGTACCATTTTTCACTGAAAAATGTTTGTTCATAGGAGTTTTAAAAATCATTGTGAAATAAGCGATTAGCCACGAGGAAACCGCACATCTATTGAAAGTTTCTTTGGTAAAAAAAGCAAGTAACAACACCAAGAGAGACGCATTAGTCGTAATTACCACGTGGAAAATCTTGCATTCAGGTTTTCGGGACTAAAGACTTTGTGGGCCATTTTTCGATTCCACTCTTCTTTGTCGTTGGCTCATCTATACGGCGCCAGAGTGACTCTTTTCTTTCCATCCATTTCCATCCAACGACCAGCTCATCCTTTGTCTGTGGATCCACTTTTCATTTTTTCCAACTTTCGTCTTCTTTCATTAGTGGCCATTAAATGCTCGTCGAAGGAATTGGTCAAAACAATGGATCTGTGGACGCTATGCTTTTACTAAGAATAGGTTTAATTGATTGTGTATAATTGCTTCTTTTATTTTGTCCTCCATCATTTTGAGATCACTTGATAATTCAAGTAATGACTTGAGGTACTGATCCTCAAGAGAAAAATGGTACGCCGCTCCATTATTTGGTAAATACAAATATATAATTCTACCCATCTACGGCTCCATATATATACATATTCATGTTGCAAAGACCACAAAGTGTAAGTGGGGGGTGAGTCCAAGAGGTGGACCAGAGCGACAAGGAGTAAATCAAATTCCCGGTGCATCTGACGTTTACGTCCAGATTTCCAATGAAGGTAGTGGAGAAGGGCCCCTTACCATCATCTTAGGAGAAATTGACTGGAAGGGACTATCGATCAACTGGCCAAACGATATTCTACGTAAGAGCCCAAAGTGACCCCTGCCGAGTTTGCTACGTATGTTCATGCTGCCAACAATCATTTATAGTATAGATCTTCCGCTGTAATCGAAAGATATTTCATGTAATATCCATTTGAAGAAATTTTTTCTTACTCCTGCGCTGCATTCTACCGAGAAGCACTCAAAAAAATAGCCATTGTTAAAACACAGCAAAATCCCGTTGGAGTCTCCTGCGCATTTCTTATTTCGCACATCGCTGACGACGAGTGGCTCAAGGCGCACGAGTAGCGTACCTCGACTGAAAGTTCATCTTAATTTTTCACTCGAGCGAAGGAGAGATTTATAGCTGTTCTAGTGTCATCCGTCCTCTCGAGGCAATTTTTGGTGGGAAGAAGATTCATAGCCAACACATAGGTGTACATACACTCATACTATTTTCCGTCATGCAGAGAAAAACGCATTTTTTTCTTATTCCTTTTTTACTACGCGTGATTTCCTCATACATATTTATCATGGTGTTGTTGCGATGCGTAGAGGAGCTATTTTTTCGTTGGCTGTAACTCGACAATCCAGCTTTTCGAATTTGATAAATTTTTCTCTCCTTTCCCAGTTTCATCCTATCGAATTATTGCATTACCACATACATATATATATATATATTCGGGAGAGTAACAGTGTTGGCGAGGTAATTTATGGAAACTAGTTTGATAACTATACAAGTGATTCTTGTTTGACCGCATTCGTGTATTTAATCTTTGTTAAATTTGAATGTGTATCTGGTACGTACATGATAATTATTTATTTCATCCTGGCCTACTTTAACTTCGACTCAGGACTAATTTTTCTAAAAGTGAAAATAAAACTTTTGAAAAAAGAAAAAAAATTTTGTTACGGTTTCTTTTGTTTTGTAACGTTAAAGCGGCTAAACAAAATCTTTGAGAAATGTGATTACCCCCGAAATTCCTTTTTGAGGATGAAAAAAAACAGAGAATAAGGCCTGAGGTAGAGGCTTTGTCTTTCATTCAACGATACTGAGCTCACACAACTACATTTTACACACATAAGTACGGAGGGGCTGGAAGTGAATCGGACACACGAAAAAGTAATAAAAAAAAGAGGAGGGAAAAAGAAACCGAATCGAAGTGAAACTGGTTGCACTGGATGACTCGCAGAAATGAAAGGGGAATTTTCCTCCGCTTCCCCGTATCTCTGTCCAGGGAAAAGCTACAGATGAGGGATTTTGATAGGTGTTTATTGGAAAGAGAAGAGGAAAAAGGAAATAAGCGCGGGTAGTGTATTTTTCGGTCCGGAAAACCATTTCTGGTTTTGTTCTCTGCTTTGTCTTTTTTCCTCCCCACACATTGATTGTTTCGCGTGATCGGCCACATTATTTACGGATCGCTTACTACACGTGTTTTCATCCTGTTTTTTTTCTTCGTTTGCTCTCAAAGATGGTATTTTCCGAGAATTTCAAGATGCTGTAATTGTTTTTGTCTCAATATATTGGTTTTTAATTTTTCCTTGTAGCAAAATGAAAAATCTAATACTTATTATGTTATTATTTGACTGTGTTTTAATTGGTGCATGGATGACTTCGTTTTTACGAATTTCGTCGACTTTCGTGAAATTGTTTGAAATTTCCTTGCAATCTATAAAACTTCAAGCTCTAAAAATTAGTCAAATGGCGTAAATAATCGTAGGGAAATTGGTGGTGATACGCACGTGCAGGTACATATATTATGTACTCACGAAGATTTACTTGGTTGACTCAACCTACTTTGTCCAGTGGGTAAACTTTTAAACTTCGCTAATGGGCACCGGATCGATGGTCTCACCCCATCAACATCCGCCCAAATGATCCAAGAAAAGAAAGGGAGGCGGGTCTGCAATTCCTCGGGCGAATTTCATAATTCAAGGCACGTGAGCTGCAATCGCTGATGGGCATACCTACCTCGTACACACACTCCTTGTCTTTCTCGTGGCAGAGAATTTTCTATGAGCAAGTCAGAGCCAAGGGTGTATCTTTTTTTTCTTTTGGGAGTTGAATTTTTTTATTTTTTTATTTTTTTTATTTCGCGTTTTGAAGGGAAAAAAGAAAAACTGGACCACTGGATACAGCTCGTACAGCTCGACACTTGTTGTAAGTCTTCCTCTGAAATATTCTGTTATACTTTAAAACACTGCGTAAAAAAGTGTAGGTACTTTGATACGTATATGCTTTTCCTGCCAAATTGGAGTTAACTAAACAGAGAGTCGACAACTAAGTGATCGTCGTAAAAAAATGAAAAAAAATTGGAGAAAACTGGAACTCGTGAATATTACATCTTCCCTTGGCTGCAAACATAAACTCAACTCGTAGAAGGTGGGAGTTTAAGGGCAGCAGGTCAATTAAAACGCATAGCCAACACCACGTAGCACCCCCAGTGTGTGCATAGATAGGAATCTAGTGTGGCTGGAAACTGGAGCAGGTCACAATGTGCTTCTAAAAAGTTGTTCGTAAAGGACACGTGTGCTGCTGATGTACATGTGCACGTGTGGTTGAGTGTATGCAGAGTTATAGGCCAGCTTCGGCAGGTATTCTTCCGCGTCTGAGTCTCCATATGTATGGAATATCTCTTTGTACAGCCCAACTCCTGGAGACCGTAACTCTCCCGAGGCCTCGTAAGTTTCGGCCCCAGCCACTACCTGCAATGCCCCCCCGACGATTTGGTCCTTCGATTACTTCCCTTCCAGGTGGCGCTCGCATATAATGGAACCAAGAGAAATTTCATCTGACGCATAGATATTGCATGTACAGAGGCTGCCCGAGAAATTGAAATATTAGCCTCTCCTTTGGCCGTTTTATCTTCTATCGGTAGTATATTCTTGGACCATTGTGAGTTTGCTTTTATATAGAGTATTCGGAGTAGTTGTGCATCAGTAACTGCACGAGAGTTCCATATCACTTTTATAAGTTTTGGAAAATATTACTTTTCGATAAGCTGTTGAGATTGGCTCGGTATTGTAGGCAAGCCAATTTTAATTTTATTAACCACACGCACATAAAAGATCTTGGATAACTTCTAATGATATTTTTCTCCATCGAATAAAACAAAATCGTAACTGTCTCCGCTAGCAGTGCTAGTTTAAATTTTTAGGTTTTATACGTAGAGTTCTTTTTTATTTTATTTTATTTTTTATCTCCTTCCGTTTTGACAGACCAAAAAAAAAGAAAAGCAACTGCCAGGCAACTAGAGTTTGATAAATCTTATTTCCAGTGTCACGCCATTTCCCGCCGCAGTGGACAGATTTCAAAAAAAAAAAAATAAATATAAATAAAAATCATCGTAAAAGTCATGAAAACTCGATTCCCTCCACTCCACAATCACAAAAAACATGCACACTCACCCATACACCGACTACACAGAGGGAGATACGCGAGCGTCTCAATAATGCACACGGTCGTACGTGGGGTCGGAAATGTAGAGGGAACAACCCCAGCGTCTATCTTACACCCTTGGTGTACGTAAATTGAGAAGTTGTAAGCGTGTATGGAGGTACACACACATGTATACATATCGCGTGATTCAGCCATCTACTGCATTCTCACAATCCATCCCTTTTCCTCCCAGTTAAGAATTCCACGATTCTATCATTGGAAACCAGATCTGCGAATATTACATGCCACCCTTTCGAGGGTGGCGCTAAGGACTACCCCCTCTTTTCGTTAGCGCGCACTAACAAGTCGATTATTTGGAAAATCCATCTCTCGAACAGAATGTGAAATTTTGTTGAAATCAGTGAAGATGTACAGTATATCGTTTAGGACAAATTGTTATTATGATTATTATTTTCAAAGAGGTACGTCTTTTTATGTTTTACCATTACTCTTGTCTTGGTGCAAGAGGGTTGCTGATTTTTTATAGATTTTTTATCGCGATGACAGATGCACGTACTCGTGTCTTGCCACCAATTGACTTTTGCAAATCGATATTGTCACTGATAAAGTACAATTGTAAAAGATACCTCGATAATCTAGATCGCCGTGCGATGTATCGTTGTACATTGAAAACCCTTTTTTTTATGCAGCTAGACAAGCTCATGCGTGGTATCGTAAAACAAAAAAAAAAAAATGCGCGAGGGAGAAGCAGCCCCGGAAACCATTTTTCAATATGTGCATCACGACAATGGAGTGCAACTTTTTTTTTCTCTTCACCTCGCGCGTGTAGCACAGCACTCGATAAATAAACACTCGAGCTGTCTGCTGCAAACTTAAACAATATAAATCAGTTATGTGTGTGTCCCCCTTCCGGTCCTAAAGAAGAATAAAACTGGCGAGTAACGATCGTTTCCCCGATTTTATGTCAATGCTATACACACGCACCACGATGACTCCGCTTTGAATGTCATTTGATTATTCGATATAGAGGTGGTGAGGTGATTTTTCATGCCAAGGGTTACGTGACAAGTGTGAAAATTCAATTTTATACTTGTCAGAATTTTGTGTGAATTGAGTGACTTTGATGTTGTTTCGCTGAGATCGATCAATCGATTCTCTTTTGTCTTTTCTACAACGTATGAATTTGAATTAGTTACTGTGAAACGTATTTTTTATGGATGCGAGTACTCGTATTTTATTCAATTTGAAAACCGTAAGCTGCAAGTTGAATTTTTTATTGAGATTTTGTGGCCATAATGATAAATGTACCTTTGTTCCGATACCTTTCTCTTCTTGAAAAATTCACGAGATATACCTTCTACAGACTCCGTGTGAATATACAAAATCAGTCAGAAATTCCATTTTTTTCTTCTCCATTATCGGAAAAGCCATCATTAATCATGGAATAACGACACAGTTCGCCCCAGTTTAAAAAAAAAAAACTTTACACTCGCTAATTTAAAAGAGATTTCAATTTTTACGCGCTCGTGACATGTACGTATGTACATCTGGGTAGTAGGGACGAGCGAATTTCGACCTTTCATTTGTCGCAAGTGCAAATGAGAAATCCCGGTCCAATAAACCCGCGCGTACGCTCGTGCTCCCCAAAAAAATAAAAAGGACGGGGGGAAAAAATGCCACGCTAACTAGCTCGATTCTCGGGGGAGATTCGAGAGAGAAGAGCACCGCGTACAATTTGCATTTTGCATCCGAAGAGAAGAATGATTGTATGATTATCGCATTAATAAGATGACCTATACCTTATATACCCCATAAATATTTAATGAGGTGCTTACGTCAAGACAAACATTTTGGTTTTGATTCCCTTTGACTCGTCTACACGTATAAAAGATTTTTCACATAAATTGTATGAATAATTTTTTATTACAATAGTTTTCCGATATCACTTCATTCCTTCATAAAAAAAACTTCCAACCAAATATAAATATTTTTTAATTGATGTAGCGATGTATCGAAGAATTTCAAGTTTTTACCAATTGTCTAGTGTTTCGGATTCATTTTTTAAAATGAAAATTTAATCTTATCAAGTAATGTCAACCCAAATAATTAGATTTCAGGTATGACAGAAAAAGGGGTTTAATGACCAGCAAAACGTTCCATTAAAATTTGGAGGGATGGACAGGACAGACAAGCGGTTCGTAGGGAAGATCGAGGAAGCAACGCCAGAATTGCATTCAGCTGCTGTGCTGCAAATTCCCGGGGCTTGCACGTTCGCGCCAGTATAGCCGCGGGCGGGATTGCAGAGGAATATGGAGCTAGTCTTGCAAACTGGCATCTCTTCTAATGCCACGTCACGCTTATCTATTATATCTACATGCCTCACCTCCTCGTCTCTATATGTGGGTGTTTCTCTCTCTCTTAACTCCCTCCCACCTCCCATCCCCCCCACTCGTACGTACGAACTTTAGCTAGGATATGGAGAATTAATTGCTTTTATTGTTGTGTTTACCAACGATTAATTACCCATGCGAGGTGTCACTTCTATACGAGCTATTCCTGCAAATTCTCTTATCTGCTTCTGCTGGGCGCTGGAGCGTACGCGCGTGTGAATGGCTCCTTGAAAATAATATTCTCGTTGCAGCGAGCCAGTAGGAGTGGAATGTTATAACGTAATTATCTTCCAAGTGTGCTAATCAAATCTTGCATATCATACGTTTTTGCATTTCAAACAATGTATTGGGACTTGAAATTTTGTGCGTACTGGCTCTTGAAACATACGGGAATGTGAAAAAAAAAGTTCATAACGCATTTTTTCTGAGTAAAGACTATAGTCACTATTTTTATTATTATTATTATTATTATTATTATTATTATTATTGCTATCATTTACATTATTGGAACAGTAACAAAATCAAGTTTTGTTTTTACAGCTTTCGTGTGATTAGTTTATTTTCATCCAATTATAGATGAAATCGCTCGATTTTCCAATAAGTGCATCTCTCCTTTTGTTATTTTCGTACTATTTCCTCCTACTGCTAATTGTGATGCTTAGCTCTTCTATAGTTGTCGTGAAATTCCGTATAAAATTTGCAATTCTACATGATTTGGTATCTCTCCCTCCCCTGTACACCTACTTTACGCTCATGTCTGACCAAACGTTGATATTTCTACTTGCTCATCTACTGTACATATACAGTACGTGAATAGCACACACTATTTGGGCATGAGATTTTCTTATCAATAATTTACACTTCAGGCCACAGTATCCAAACGTAAAAAGGTAGTCCTGAATAAAAAGGAGAGGAACAACGAGGAAACTAGTGATTCTCCCTTCTACTGAAAATAGTCTGTATCTCGAGTATACCATCTATCATAGGGCACTTGGGGAGAGGAAGAGGAGGGCAAGGCAGGCCTATCCTTCCACGTATATGATTACAGCGCATATGTAAACCCTCCAGTCACGCGGCTCTCCTTATGATGCTACTCTCCTGCCACTGGTGCCCCCTTATGAAATTCAGATGTTTGCGAAATGAAAAGCTGCTACCACCGCATGGCGCAGCTTGCCATCGTCCCTCTTTTACGTTTCATTTTTTATTCTTTACTTTAGTTGAGGCGTAAAGATATTTTTATTTTATTTTTTTATATTCACATGTATAAATGATGAATTTTTTATAAACTAATATATAAGGTTCCGATTCAAGTCATTAAATCAGAGAGAACAGGTTGTAAGACAATCGACGCACGAGTCATTAGAGCACATGGCGATTGGAAGGACGAGCGAGAGAAGCGTTTGAATGCAAGACTATACCTCCATTTAGGGGCTACGTGGACTACCTACAGCGAAACGAGGAAGGGGAGAAGTGCAGACTGGCGCTCTCGCGTATCGGACCGTTTAACCGAATCCGCTCCTATGGCCGCCAACCCACGTTATACCCACACCCCATCAACGTTAAATGCCTACCATATGTGCTTGTGTGTGTGTGTGTGTGTGTGTGTGTGTGTGGCAGCGTTGCCAGTCACTCCGAGTTATCTGCCTTTGGCCACATTAGGCCCACCCATCCCCTTTTACCGTACGCATGATGTGCCTCTGCTGCCACTAGATAGTATAGTAATGGTGGTAGAGGTGCCTGAAGCTGCTGGATTCCGATAGTACCCAGGCCCTGTCCAGTCCACATGTGTATGTAATGTACGGCAGCTCAATCGATTCCCAAGTTGAGAATGGCACCTCATGTGATGCAAATATTTTTGGTCAGAAAAGATGCCGATGCTCGTAAATTTGGTTTATCTACCTCAGTCCATATTTGCGTTGTCTTTGCACGCGATATGAAGAAGGAGATGGGAGCTATAATTGAACGACTTTAACGTAAATATCCACATAACCTGTGCAAAGTAGGCAGGAGCTGTAAAATTACGAGAAGCGCCTTATCGCCTTGCGTTTGTCACGAAGATGATGCCGTGCTGCCACGGCGCTTGTTTATTCTTCGTGATAGCTTATCTCTTCACTGTTGGCTCATTCAGGTATAAATATGGTTGCTTGTGGCGTTATATTCGCCCATAACGTTATTCACCCATTCCCATTGAGTGCAAAAAATTTTCATATTTTACGATATCACCCCTTTACGTCCACCTTCGCCCTAGAAAATGGCGTTTATGTTAATATTCGTAGCTATGGCTATCAAAATACCTACACTACGACCATCAGTACCACCATCACATGTAACAACATAACTAAAAAGTACAGCCTCACTATTTACAGAAAATATTTCTCTGTTGTGTGATATTTGAATCTATAAACTATTTTGAAGCTCTCGATTTGAAACCGAACAATTTATCAATATAGAACATGTTATTTCGTTAATCAGAAAACTTTCGATCGAATAATCGATCAATTAGAGAACATAAATAATTGGAGATATAAGTAAAAGTACGTGCTTCTACTGTTCATATCTCTTTTCTCCATTGCCTGGGATAATTCCAATAATAATAATAATAATAATAATAATAATAATAATAATAATAATAATAATAATAATAATAATAATAACAATAATAATAATAACAATAATCACAATAGAAACAACAACCATAATAATAAAAACAATTATAATAATTGTTCCACTAGATATTATGCGCTCATAGTGAGAGGAAAAACTTGTGGGTAAGGGATGGTAATAAGTAAACAACTCACACATCAGCGTAGTAGGAGAACCTTTGCTTTGAGTTTTTGGGGTTGCTGATAGTATAAGGGATGTTTACATGGCCTTGGCTTCTCCCAAACTCCCTTTTTCTTTATTTTTTAACGTTAGTATATGTATATCAAGAGCAAACTCTTCAAGGTCTGCCTCTTTGGGGTTGGCCACGTAACTGTTCGCTTCTCCTGAAAATATTTGCCTTCAATTAATTTCCAGATGAAAGACTATGATGAGGCTACTATGGCAAATTGTTTTTTTTTATTTATTCATCTATCGGTTTTTTTCTCTTTCAATTATGCTAAACTATACCCATAGACGTTTTTGAAATTCCCCTATTAATAGGCGTCTGCCCGTTAATTGAAAGCCGTTACTCGCTCGATGGGATGCGGAGAAGAGGAAGGCGGTACGGGGCACTTGAGGGAGCTCCGATGCTATCAGCTTATTGATTTAGGCGGTAAAATTATCATAATAGATTCTAAAAAGTAAATTAACCACGTTACATACCTGTGAAATTTTCGTAAAGTTCACCTTTTTTTCACGTGTTCAAACGCTCTCGTAAATCGCATGATTAAACAAGCAAGTCGCTTTTTGTATTTATTTACTGGATCTTTTTTTCACCACCCACTTTATGCGTATAGATACTTATCACATGTAATTATAATTGCAACAGATTCTTTATTTTATTTTGACCTAATCGATTATCGATCGATTTCAATTGAAACAAACAAATAAATTTATATTTGAATAAATTATTCCTAATATTTTGATTGAATCTAATTTCATCCACCCAAAATATCTGAACTACTTTCATGCGATACTAACAGTTGTTGTAAAGTTTTTCAGTATCTTAAATATTTTTCATTTGACTTTTTCTTCAGAATCTTAAATGAAACATTTTCAATTTAATAGTTTTCTACAGCGTGTGTTTTAATTGTTTTTTTTATTGAAATCCCTTTGGAAATCGTTAAAGTAATCTCTTACACTTCAATTTGTTACATAGTAAAATATTTATTCCATTTGGAATATAATCAGGTTTGAGTGAAAAACAAGTTTTTCTTTATCAGCGACAATAATATTTCACTTTTTACAAATAATAACTACAAATTGTATACCTACTCGAAGTTTCAACTGAGATAAATAAACAAAGCTCCCAAATTTGTGCACATATGTACATCGATGAAATATGGATTGCATCAGCTGAGCATATTCGCCCACCCACACGTTGTTTCTGCAGTACAATAATTCATTTCGATTGCAGCTAGAAGCGCACCCGATTACTCACATCCCATCCGCAAAACAGTCGATTCACATCAATCTTTTTCCCATCCCTTATTTGAAGCACGTATATATTCTTGGCAGCCACACGCAAAATGTATTCCACGCCATGGGGTTGAAACTACACGTGCGTCGATGGTACAAAGCGATACATTACAAGTAGTATATACAAGGCGGTTATCTTAACCGTACAAGAGTCCTGAAATGCGGTTGAGGACAATATGTGTACGTGTACTTATAGTCTCGGAAATGTCCTTCTCTTCCTCCACTTGACCCTAATGTACTTCATCCAGATGTGTATTATTATACATGCCAAGGAGAGGGAAAGTGATGGCAGGTACTCCTAATATAGCTCAACTCGCCAAGTGATAGTCTTCAGCCACTGGAGAACAACAGCAGCAGCAGCAGAGGCATTATCCTTCGAAATTTCACATGATGTATTCAAAGGGACGACCCCCACCCTCATCATCATCTCCTTCGGCTCGAGATTGCTTATCTCATTTCGGACAAACTTGGCAGTCGTTACGGGCCATCGGACGTGGCTTTTGAGTTTAGATGGCTGGACTGCAAGTAGATATGTGCGTCCAAGGAGAGACAATGCTGATATCATATTCCGACGTTACCATCTTGATAGAATTTTCTTTTATTACCTCTGACTTATTTAGGTTGCGTAACTTTGAAAAAAAAATATTTTACATGAGCCTCAAGTTATGATGTGTCTCAATAAAACCGAGCCATTACGGGATTGCCTGAATGATTGAAGCAGGAGCAGGTGAAGCTTGACATTGATGTGATGGTAAAAAGAGAAAAAAAACTTGGCACACTGCGTAGAGGCGGAATTCCGCGTTACATCAATTTTAGCGCTGTCTAGTGGCTTTATTAATTATTCACCTTGGAGCAAAGTGGACATCACCAAATGTTTCCAAAAGCACGATTTTGATTGTAAAACTGAAGAGAATCATTTGTTTTTCGAACACATAATTTAAAAAATTTCATACCCCAAAGTGAAGTAGCAAAAGAAACGAAAAAATTGTTAAAAGCAAACGCTCTGAACTAAAAATTGTAATCACTTGACAGCCGCGTTGGGCGGATCAAAAGATACACAACGGAAAAGAAAGTTGGATAAACTTGGGGAAATAGCGTATGCGTGCCATCCACGCGAACCAGGAGTTGTTGAGCTGAAACGCCATGTATACACCACAACACGGAGAGGGAAGCGAGAGTCGACTAATAGGAGTAGCCTGCAATGCAGGGAAGTCGGAGAGAGAGAGCTAGAGGGTGTCACGTGCACCGAGTGGAGAAAGTCGAGGGCTGGACTAGAAATGTGGGAGCCAGCCTCGTTAAAATTCATAAGGCCAGAGCGGCCTGTTCTTGCTTTGGAGCCCAACTCACGAGTTTGGGGCTCACGAACCGATGCGCCGGGCGGGAGGAGGGGAACTCGTTTGGTATTTATGAGCACCAGTCCAACACTTTCTCGCAAACAACCTGGCGCGCTTCGATCCATCCATCCCTGCGGTGGACCACTGGTGTTTGTATGCATACGGCTGATTTCTGCGGCCTTATATTCGAGAGCAGATCGCACCCCTTGATCTGCCCTTCGTTTGTGCGGGAAGTCCCACGGTCTTTTAAACTTAAAAGTGTGCATGTATTTTCTTTCTTTCATTCAGGGATGCTCGTCTAAGAGAGTCAATTCATTAGAATCTTGTTTTTCTCTAACCTTTCATTTTTTGTAAATTAAAGCTATTGCTACATCCCTACCAAATAATATATATGTATTATGATGTGCTCCCTTTCAGGGCCAATGTTACGTCCAATAGTTCATACCTCCCTCCTTTGAGAATAAAAAGTTTATGCATGTATGTTAATTTAAAACAGTTTATTTTAACTATTTTTCAACTCATCGATTGTGGTTTAGTAAAAAAAAAATTGTATGATTATTCATATACCAATTACTCAATTTTTACTAAAATTGATTACATTGATTTCAAAATAGACGAAATTAAAGAAAAGAAAAAAAAAACATCTCCTTAGTTGATTGACGAGCCACTCAAACTTTTCAATTAATGATACGCACCCAAAGAGCTGAAAAAAAGTTTCATTTTTCGTTAAAATCATAAATAAAGATAAAATTTTATTATAAAGATTCACTCACATATTTTGGTATTCATAAGATTAGACTTAAACTCAAACACCACTACTGTACCTCATTTGTCGTAACAACGCTGGGCTTCGAGCTTAATTAGTCGCGTAATTCCCAAAGTACACTCGACTTGGTTAGCTTCCCCTCGAAATTTCAACTTTATTTTAACTTCCAGGAATCCCAATCGCTTTACTTTTTTTTCGGTATTTACGTACTCCTCCTGTGGATTATGTATTGAAAACTAATGCCAACACACGCAGTCCCGCAAGTTTCGTCATTAGCTCGACTATTCGATCCCTTCATGTAAAAGCCCCTACTGAGCCAAATTCCCTCTGCAGTATCTGTACGCATGTAACATCTCTCACGGCTGCGGGTAACTGCACTGCTCGACATAATCTCCGAGTTTCTCCGTCTCTCGTCTGCATATTCCCACGGGTATTTGACTCTCTCGGGTACACAGCCCAATACTGATGCTGATACCATATATGATTGTTTAGCCAGTGCTTTTCCAATATTGTTTGGGAAAAGGCTTTAATTTCTATTCTGGGCTGAACTTTTAAGACCTCGTCGTGCATTTTTTAACCTGAGACGCAAGCGCGTGGATCAACTTTTTATTTCCCGCTTCCTGTGACCAGCTGACTTGGAGTGATGAAGAGCATACATGCAACTGCACGTACATAAGCTGTAATAGAGAAAAGTCTGGGAGGAGGAGAAGCGTGCGTTATCAGTATGCCTCCTCTCCGTGTATGTGACTCCCACTGGAATGAGGTGGTGCAGCGTAAACTCCGACAAATTAAAACACCAAAAACACGCGACTCTGGCCAAAGGGAAAGTATAGCCATCCGAGGGAAAATCTTCGTTGTCGCTGTTGCAGTACAAGTTGTTGCACAGCTATGGCCACGAAATCCCCGTGTGGATAGGCAAGCAATGGGAGGTCTCGGGTAGTTCTGGCTTTCGATTGTCCTCCGCATTGAAGTGGGAAGAGGAAGAGGAGGGGGTGTGGGGGTAGTCAAAGCTCGTTTTAAGCCACTCGTGCAAATGTTCATGAGATCGTTTGCTAGGACATTGTGGAAGCCATATGGGGTAGTTGCGAGATGCGTTTGCTCCTTTGGGTACGTATGTGATCCGGCGTTAGCGCATCCCCGACGTTATCAACCGGAAAAAGCCCATTGCTTGAAACTTTAAAGTTTATCACTGCGGTGCGCTGCGGTTTTTGTCAAACATCTTCGGGAAATGGGTTTACATGGGGGATTATTCTTAATGCTTAGAATTGTACGACGTTTATTATGTAGTAAAGAAAGTATAAGTACAAAAAAAAGAAAAATTTATTTGATGTATGTATTTCGATGGTCTGAGTTTAGGACTGTAACTTGCTTGTATACACGCATTAAGACACAGAGATATTAAAATAATATCTATTGAAATATACAATTTACAGTTTTCATAGAATCTGGGATCCCCAGGTAAAAAGTACTACGAGTAAATGTTCTTTAGTTTGAGTTTGCAGCTGCTAATAAACAGTAATAGCGATAAGGAAAGAGATTGAGAAGAACAAAAATATACGGTTTTTTCTGTGATGACTGATGAGTCCAGTCTACGAGCCATTTTTTTTTAAATCTCGTCACGGTCAGGAAACAGAAAAAAATCAGAAAATATAAGAGGTAGTAAAAATACGTGTTGGTGCATAGATGGCTGGGAGCTCGGGTGGGGCGAGCAGAGCAGGTACCACCGAGAGGTTGGTGTTGCTGCTGCCAAGAGCACTTCTCGTCGGCTGGTTCCACATGTATGCACGTATATATGAATATAGTACTAAACTAGACTCTCCAGACTTGCTCCCTACGCGGCCTATCGCATACACGCGTCTCGTGGGTATACCTACCTACCCCTTGTACTACGGTGCTCTTGGAAAACGGCTGCTGTGCTCGCGAGTGTTCCCTTTCCTTCTTCCCTCGTCTGGTCCTTTTGTTTTCGCGCCAAGTGAGCGACACTTTTTCGCGACTCGCTGGGGGTGTGTCAAGCTCCCTCCACCCCCCAATTTTATTTTACTTAAAACAGAAAGGGGGTGTTGTCGTTACTGCTCAATTGCTGGTGCAAGAAAACTGTATGTCCCGTCAAGTCGAATACGACTTCATATTTTCGCGCTACGAAAACTTGTATAGAAAATAACACACACAGTGTAAATCAAGATGCGCCAGTCCATATAGTTTTATGTAAGCTTTGACGTCGACGTCAACCCCGAAAAATCTCATTTTTGTACTTCGTGGAAAAAATTGAAACATAATGTATCAAACGTCACGTGTATTATTTTGTGCATATAGTGGGGGACAAAAAAAGCGTATGCCATTTCTATGAAATTCTTCATCCCCGCATGCAGCTACACGCCGATAATAAACGACTCACAAATCAATACCTTCTATTCTTTATGGTCCATAAAATGACAAGCCGAAAATATAGTTATTTCACGTTTGTAAGGGACACCGCGAGGTAACTCCGAAATTTTCCTGAGATATTTTTTGCTTTCACACCTATAGATATGTATACATAGTATGTACGGGAGGACGCCCCGGGCCGTACAAGCTCACGTCTTTCGTGCGATCAATTTAGCGAAAATCAGGAACAGCTACTGTATAGAAACGCACGGGGTGATGGTATACGGGTGCGAACATCACGTGCAGAAGATACAAATAGATAGTGGTAGCAGCCTCACGGTGCTCTTTTGCTCTTAGTTGGCTGGTTCCCGCCGACAGGTCGACTGAGCTTTTTTCAGAAAAGGCTGGAAAGGGAAGAGAAGCCACAAGCTACGAGCTGAGATATTGATAACATTCCTCTTAGAGAACTCCCTTTTCATCTTAAAAAGTATTGAAATAGTAACTATATTCGTCGTCAAACTCTCATGTACTTTGTACAATATTAGTTAGACTATACGAGGCGTACTTGAATTATGAAAAACTTCTTGATGAGAAAGAGCTTTCGGCCTCAACCTTATAAATATATTGATGTGTGAAGCGACTAGCGCGCACCTTATCAAGTTGACTCACTTTCAATGTAATATATGATAGATATAATTTTTAAAATAAAAAATCCTGCAAAATGATTTTGGATTAGGTGTATCACTGAAGTTAGATTTTCTTAAAAATTAAAAATGCAAGCATATTCGTTTTATTTGACCAATTGGCAAAGAGACCATTGTCAGATTGTATTATTTTCGTTGCAAAGTAGCTCGAAATTCTTGGAAGCAAGAATTTATTACACGGAAAGAGGAAGAATTTCGAGTGCAAGGTGCCAGTTGTTCCACGTACGCGCGTTAGGTAGAAACTACCTGATCCCCTCCCACTTTCTTCTTTTCCGGGGGCCGCGTGATAAATTATTTTAATTTTGCACCTCCACGTTCTTCCCCCCCTCCTGCCGCCCCCAACCAACCCTTTTACTGCTTCAGGAAACGAATTCCCGATCCTTCTTCAGCGGCAGTAGCAGCTACTGACTGGAAAAACAGAGACACGCGTGCATCTGTGTACATATACAAGCACACACTGCACACACCGAGGATCGTCAGTGACGTGTAATATACGCCAAGTTGTACTACACAGTTTTCGTTCTCCGAAGGGGAGAAGCGAACCTTTTCCAGCCCCTTTTGCAAGCCTCGATAGTAGGTGTACATCCACACCAGTGATATTCAGTCTCCCTGCAAATGCACACGCTATCGGCCATTTATAATGTCTTTCCAGACAAAAGAGTACCTTATATACGTCGCGTGACGCGAAGGAGCCTTACTCTGAACGTCTGGGGCTGCTGCTGATAATTGCCGAGATATATGAATTTGCCTTCCCTCCACCTCCTTCCCGTTGCACACGTGCGTGCGTGGGATCGCGTAATATCGCTGTCGGAGCCGCCACTCGCGGGGGTAAGCCGATACGCCAACTCCGCGCGATTCCCTATGTATGTATATTCCAGACGCCGGGAGGCGCTTTCAGCATCCCTCTCCTAACGGCATACCCCTTCTGTGATCGATGGTTCGATTGGAGCTTTTTTTTTAATGAAGTATTGCTTGGAGCTAATTAGTCATTTCAATAGCGGTGATGGGGTTTTCAAGTACAGTTTAGTAGGTAAATTACGTGTACGTTAATTTGGGCTTCTGCTATCCACTTTGGTCGATAGCGGAAATAATTATTTGTAGGAGATGTATCTTATACATCCTTTTTGACTGGACGTCCAAAAATAAAAAAATCTGTTTGTCCATGAAAAAGAGGAAGCACTTGCTTTCTGTGTCCTATACAAGAGACAGGACGCAAAAAAAAAAAAAAAATCACCCCTAATGAAGAGGGCGAAAGTGTTGATGTTGATTTTTTGTTAAATATTCAGGAGGAGGCAGACCATGTATGAGTAATGCTGCGACGATTATTCGTTTCAATTCTGGTCGGAGGAGAGGTACCCAGAGTGTAGGGACATGGTAAGAAATTTAGTGAGAGTTTTGTGAGAGGATCCGGGACGGCTGTTTATCGGCTAGAAAAGTCCTCGTCACACCTTTGTCGTTCCTCTCCTTTCGCGTATACGTGCACCTATACTTATTATTTTCTTTTTTTTCCTTACACTGCCAATTTAAAAATTACCATCTCCGAGACACGCGAGGGTAGGAACAAACAAATGACCAGAATCACAGTGATTCTGATGAGAAAAATGTCACTTTCCCTCGTAACACATTCTCACTGAGATATGATTGCTCGTTCAAACAAAAATTCCAGATGGGAATCGCTCGATCGTTCAATCATTCACTCGCGCAGTACATGAAATGAGCAACAGAGCACAGACCAACGGTGGGAAGTGGACAAACAAAAACAAAAATCACTTGTCGCATTTGTCCGCGTCACCCCTTGTGCACTAATCAAACAAAACAGGGACGCAGTGACAAATAGGCCCCAGCAAACAGAGCAGCGTCAGCTACAATCGCATGTGCGTACCCACTGTTTGACGTGGGATTTTCACCCCTTCCTCGAACAACAACAGCAACAACAGTATGGTGTAACGAGCCTGAGCTTACGAGGCAACAGAGGGAGGCTATTGTACGCCAAAGTGCACCTCCCCTTCGATGGCCCAACTTTATCTGTACAGTCCCGATAATGGTCCTTTTCCTTACAGATGTTGGACTTTCATTCATTTATTGATTTTGCATCCGTAAAACAGCTCATAGTATTGTTTGCCAATTGCGTAAGTCAATTTTAGTACAACTGACTAATTTTTATTTAGTATAGCAGAGGTGAAACTTTCTAGAATAGCTAAAGTTCTCGAGTTAATCATAAAATATTGTCATTTCAAAAAAGTTTGGATTTATGGTTATTTATATTCTGGGGTCAGAAATAAACGTTACCTTTTCTAAATGATCTGTTACAGGGATGCGTGTCACGAGGCCTGGACGCAGTTGCGGCTCTCCCCCATGTTTGGCTGCATTTGCCCGGACAACCAGGCGAAGAAGCGTTGCGACCGAATTTTCTCGATGGTCAATCACAATCCCTGCGTCGGTGAGTATATAAATGTCCTCGTTGCTTTTTTTTTTTTAACCTCCGCTTACAGCAGCAGCAACACCTCAGCGAAAATAGCTGGGCGTCAACAGACACGAGCTGTAGCGATTTGTGTGTACGTGTGTGTGTCAATTGTGCGCGTTGAACTCTCGCGTACGTACGTACACGAGAGTCGAGATTTTGCGCTTGAAATTTTGCTAGATTTATTGTGTCGTTTTATTTTTGTCAAATTTTTTTTTTATGTTGGTAACAGGCTGTAATTGCGATTTTTAATTGTCTCTTTGGTCTCTTATGTCTCGAAATCAATGTGCCATGTATGGAATCAATATGTGCGTAGAGTATTGCCATTTATCTTTGTATAGGCTTGATTACTTTTGTATTAATCTCATATTTTTGTTTTATTGCGTACGTCTGTTTAATCATACGTCTTTAGATTTTATGGTACGGGATATTATTTCTTTGCAATATTTTCATAATTGCTTGCAAATACAGTTATTAGCTGTTGCGTTTATATTATGTGATTTACTTTTTTACATTTTACGTGTTTTGTTGATTGTCATTTTTATAAATCAGTTGGACAAGCCGATTGTAGGTGTTTTTATTTGTTGGATAATTTTTTCCACCCCAAGTGTACATTACGTACAATATTTTTTTTTTTTTTTTTTTTAAGATTTTTTCATCAGCTTCCACATTGTACTGTGTACTGTAATTTATGGAAAAAAACCAATAAGAATTATATTTAATTTTTAATTCTCACTTTGAAAAATCCAGTGAAAATTGATTAGTCACCTCAAAGGTTGCATTAAATTAATCACGATACAAAAAAAGCTGTGCGACGTAAATAAAATTAAACTTTGGACCAGGAAACTCATAGATTGATTTTCCAGTGCAAAACAAGTAGAGGCTGAAACTGCTGCTGTTTAAGAAAATTACGATCTTTCATATTTCTAGCTCGTACAAGAAAAACTTCATTAATTTCATCCCAGGGTCGTAGGAATGATTTAGAAGTAGCGCAGCAGAGCACACAAACGCATAATATACAAAGGAGCAGCTCACTGCTTAATTAGTACTAGGCCTACATCGCGACGTACACGGGAACGGGACAGGTGCAATAACTTTATCGGCTCGACCTTAATTTCCGCGTCCTCCGTTAATTACCGACCCCCATCCCCCTCACTCCGAACGTTGTAGCTCGCGTCGTCGCTGCTGAGACCTAATAATTCATTTCGTTCTCGAGCGCCTCCCCTGTTTTTTTCGCTCCCTCCACCGTCGACCTCTTCCTCCTTTGATTTCCCGTGCCTTTCTTCCGTATCTCACAAGATTAACGTCCCCATCGCCTTGGCTGTCCCAGCGTGTTATTAAATTTTACGGCTCTTTGCGCGATCGAGCTCGAAAAAATTAGAGCTTTCAGTGCGCCCGTTTTTTTATCCAATTGTTTTATGAAAAAAAAAATTCATTGGCCAGACAGTGCTGATTTCATTTGCGAATTTCTTTGTCCCGGATGTGCATGTACTTATTTTCATTAAACTAAAGTTAATCCGCGATCCACTTCATTAAACTACGATAAATTTAATATCGTATGTGTACTGGAAACACTTTTGTACAGTTGACAACTTCCGCTGTACATTTTTGTACAAAATCTGTCCAATCAGGCTGTGATTTACCGTAAAGTGAAATAAATGTTGATATTTGGCCGAATTTCTCAAACAAAAAAAAAACTTTGGTCCCTGGCCGCTGGCAGCAAAGAGGCCGAGGATAAATTGCTGGCCTCCTTTTGCCTTGATATGCTCCTTCGAGAAACACCCGAATCCATCATGCAAAAGCTAAGCTCGCGATGGTTCCTCTAAAATTGCTACAGGCGACTGCTGATCGGGAAAATTGAACTCACTCGCTTTGTGTGCATACGTCAGCTTTGAGAAAACCCGGAGGGAGAAATGAAAAGAAATTGGGGTGGGGGGGGGGGTACAAAGGACGTCAATCGCAGCGATTTTTGCCTGCAGCTCTTGATGTTTGAGTAAATTTTTAAACTGACTTCAACACAAAATACCTGGTGTTTACGTTGGGTATGGGTACTCTTAGGACCGAGACCCGCCTAAGTTTTAAGGGTAGCCAATGTACAGTTTGATACTTGATGGTATCGCTGCGAAAATTTGGCTAATAGAAAAAACCCATCGTTTTGAAAGCACGGGATGATAAATGTGGAAAGGAGGACTCGCACGTGCAAACTTCCTCGTGGTAAGGGTCCAAGACGTTTGCGCGTCGCCCGCATGTGTTCCTCGAGCATACATAGTCCGGTACACCAGACGCAAGCTTTGATCTCTCGTTATTCTGGTCGGCCAGGCCACAAAAGCAAATTTTCAAAGAATCAGCTTTTGAGCTGATCGCGCGGTGAATTGGAAAAGCGGCATAACGACTCAAGGGTTGTTTTTTCTCATCCCATTGATAGTACTGTGGGCCCGCTATCGGAGGCACATACGTATGGAGACTCGGATTAAGCACGTGTTCGCAGAACAGAGTCATTCCACTTGTGTTGATGAAATCGATACTCACCGCAGTGTGTTCCAGCTAATTAATTAATTAGTTCAATTACGCTCGGTTCAATAGTCAGGGGGCACGTTATTGAGGCTCTGCATAATTAATACCGTCGACGTACCAATATTGACTAGATACTTTTTGTTCGGTCTTGAGCAACGACAGTAGAAACGCCGACGTTTGTTCTCGCTAAAGTAACTTTGCTGTAAATGTTGCGCAAAACGTGTAATTCCAGGTTTTTGTTGTTTTGTTTCGCACGTTTTGCGTGGAAAAAATATTAAAACAAATTAACTGTATACTCTATCGAGATATAACTGTTCTCTGGCGCAAAATTTTTTTTTTTCGATACAAAAATAGTCCAATTTAGTAAAAATAAATTAACTAAATTATTTTACACAAACAATGCCAATATTTCAAATGTCACATCAAAACTTTCTTTGCGTAATGATTTTATAACAAAAAATCTAGTTAAATGATTGAAACCACGTTCGAAATATTTAATTTCTCAAATTGACAATTTAAATTCCCTCTCCTTGTAATCCGTACTTGTAACTGTCAAGCGTACAAAATGTCAATCGGAAGCGATTTATTGTACCAATGACATGCGATACTCTAAGGATTGTCGTAACGATCGAGTTCAACTTACAAGGGCTGCCTTTTAATTTTTTTCTCAAAATTATATATTTCCAAAACACAAAAGTTATACTAAATGAAACGTACACAATTGCACATGCATACACGTGCACCCTTAAAAAAAAAAAAATAAAAAAAAAAAAAAAAACAAAGTGCGCGTAGAGCACAAAAGTGTCGAGTCAACCATCGCGTGCTCATGAACTGAGGGGTATAAAAGGGTTGTGGGAGGTCGGCGCCACAAGTACACTCTCGTACCACCGCCGGAGTTTATACGGCTCTTATTATCCGACAGAAATACTCCCGCTGGTGGTTACCAACTCCGGAATATCTCGCGGCTAACTAGCTGCGATGAAAGGGTGGGAGGAGAGAGATGAGTGTACCTTGCTCTCTCTCTATTGTCACTCCTGCCGTTGTACAGTATCCTCCTGCGTTTGCACACGAGCCTGTTCTTGTTGATTTAAGGCATTAGGTTGATTTTAAATCGATTTTTTTTTTTTAATCCTTTGTTTCTGTTGAGTACGATCAGGAGTACCCCATGTATTTCTTTCAGAGTAGATCCTTTGACCTACTGCTTTTGATGCCACGTCAAAATTGATTAAAGACAAAACAACAATGTAAACTTCATTGACGCTGAAATCATACCGGTACAGCAGTCCAAAATACTATCAATATACATGGTTTTTCTAACATTGAAATTTTTTTGAGTTTATGATTTATAATTTCTGTACCATACTTTGTGATGGTCAAAATTATTTCTTTGCAAACGTATTATTCTTTGACCACTGTTTCCACACTTACTAATATTTTTCATGCGATTGAACGTCAGACTTTCGTAGTTGAATCTCAGTGTATGAGGCGTATATAGTTATCAGAAATACTTAGATTTTGTTTTCAATATAAAATTGTATTGTGCTATTAAGAAATTTATTCACAGATATAGTAAGGATAGCTCGAAAATGAGCCTCAACTGATAGCCGAATATTAGAAAGAGAGAGAGACTGCTTTGGAAGAATACCTCCAACTGTGTGATCGAGGAGAAAATTGAAAGCTCTGATTGAATCAGTATTTCTAAATCATGTGTATCTATACGTAGAAATACACTGTCAATCAGTTTTCCTCTTTTTCAAAGTGAAACAGAGAAGGCAGATCTTCCCAAAACAGTCTCTCTTTATCTTTTTTTCAGCCAACCAGCTAGGGCTCTTTTTCTGACTATACTTCCTATGTCTATGGCTTTTTCGGGTAAAATAATGACACTCACATAGTTTTAAACAACCCAAGGTACAATCAATATTATATATTGATTGAAATGACGTCTTATTCGGGATGAGGACGGGTAAGAATATCAAGTGCTGTTACAATTTTGGCGAGTAAATTAATGGACATTCTCGACGTAAAGCTAAGTAGTAAAGGAAGTAGTGGTAATGGAAGGTGAGGAGGTTTAGGATAGTGGGTTCATCGAGGAGGTGCGGACAGGCTGATCAATTGGGAGCATGTGGCAAAACAAGCACGAGGGGGTGCAGTAAAGAGCAAATGGGAAAAGGAGGAGGGCGATGGAAGGCGAAGGCCGACGAGATTGTATTACAACTTTGGTATCACTTCCCGCTCCTTTACTGCTGTAGAGCGTACCTGCTTTTCTCGTGGTGAGTATATGGAGGTAAAGGGAAAGGGTCGAGGACAATAAGCTAACGCGGTTGGGCCGAAACCTATATAGCACCGCATGCCATTAGCAAGTCATTTGTGTGATGTACCTCTTGTATGCATGTCCATATACATACTGCACTAGTGATGAAATTCTGTATGTACTGTTTCTTTTTAACGCCTTAGATGTGCTTTTTTTATCATTATATTATTATTATTATTCTGTCTATCACACGTTTTGTTTATTTGGTCGTATATGGCATTTATTTTTTAAATCTCGATCTCGTAAGTATGTGGTTTTCCACGACTGTAATATAAATTTATTTTTATTTTCATTTAGTTCCACACAAATTATTGACTCACTCTGATTCTATTTCACATACCCATGCAACAACTGGTTCTTTTATATGTACCTGATATTTCAACCCTTACAGAATTTGTTACTATCACCACTACCACAACCAAAATCCTTCACATCTGCCCTTTTTTTTAATAATGTTTATCGACGTGAAATATTTTCGGAAAATATACGAGACCATTGCAGATAGTCTCAAAAAAATCCAGAATTTCCAACCTCAACCTTTGCTTCTGCCAAAACTTTATTGTTTGCACTCCTAAAAGGAACGTAAGGAGGCGCGTCAACTGGAGCAAATAAAATTGGCCCTTTTCCCGGTGCAGGACATGGAAATAGAATGACTTTGATTATCGAATCACAAGTGAGTGGTGCAGCGAGTCAGTCGGGTGTGGTACGAGGACACACACGTTGTTTATAAAATCAGTGGAGCTTACCTACTCGAAGTGGCGATTTCCTTCGCACAGCCTCTGGTTCGAAAAGTCGAGGGGTAAAGGCAAACAGGGAAGCAGAGGAAAACTCAACAGCCGAACGCGTCGAGGAGCAAGTGGTGGAGGCGCGAAGGAGAAAAGTCTCGCACGTGGGGCGGATAAACGAAGCGCAACGTTTGCCGGGATGCAAAATTCACGGGTGAGAAGAGAAGAGGAGCGAGTGCTCGGCTGCTTTATGCACACGTACGTGTTGTCTGCACTCGCCCCCATATACACAAGGGCAAGAGGTAGTCCTTCTTACATCCACGTTTCGAGAAAGTCGAGGAGGAATTACTGCCTGCAGAGCAAGTCACGTGAGCTGTACTGCACGTGTGTTCTCTCTTCCGTGCTCTGCTCACTTATTTCCCGGAATACTCGTGTATCCACTGCTCCCAGTAGTCCACAGTGGATGTACTTCTTAACTTTTCCCCTTCCACACCTTTTCACGTCTTGTGACGTACGAACATGCAGTTCTAGTTGTAGTCCCCGTACAGAGAAACTAATTTTCTGGAAGATGTCATTTCTCTTATTTTTTGTACTTTTCTACTTACACCAAAGCTCGCTGCGACCATCAGTCCAAATTTTTCGTTTTTTACAGCTCTTTTTTACCAAGGTTACTTTCAACTGTCATATTGTACGCCAAATGATTTGTCTTTCACCATACGCGTACATGATTGTATCAGTTATTTAGTGATTTTTTTGTACAATCTTCTCTTTACACGATTCTCTTAAGTGGAGTGAAAACAACATGTCATTCGTCATTGGTCATCTTCTATAATGTATTAGAAAATTAGTTCACGTTTCGTACATGGCAAACAACTTTAAAAATATTGAGATTACTTTTGAGAGCAACTAAGGAGTAGTTTGTCGAAAAACTTAAAACTTTTTAACTATCACCCTATAATGAATATAATCCTTCGAACAATCGACCTCACCCCATCCTCTTTGTTCTTCATTATCGTGATCCTCAAAAAAATAACGTCGTAACAACATCAGTATTGTGTACATTACATCACTGTTTCAAAATTAAAGATGAAAATTGTCATCCACTCACATACCTAAAGACAGATGTCTCAGAATCAGAGTTCATCCAAACACATGTCATACGCAAACACATAGATACGCAGACTTAGAAACAGTACGAGAGAAACGAAAAAAAGTGGCACTCGATTACGGGCGGCAACCTCTGCTTGTGTTGTTTCAGAGTATCAGTCCTCGTCCATCGACCTCTCGGGCACGGACTCTGCCCTCCACCCATTCGAACAAACCCACCACCACCACCACCACCATCATCACAACATCCACCAACAAAACGGCAACAGCCACGAGGCAGACCCAAATTACCAGGAGCTCTGGTTGACCCCGACCAGCATGTACCCGTACTTTTTGTTCCCCGGCACCGCCGCGCCCCGACTCTCCTCGGCCTTCTACGAGCTCGACTCCGAACTCGCCTCCGACCTCGAGGAGGAGCAGTCGCTGCGCTTCCAACTCGGCGAGGAGGGCCAGGACAAGGAGGACCCCGACGACGCTGACGGGACCACAGCCACCGAGAGGCCAAAGCAAGCCGGTAGGCCCAAACTCACCCTCTACGCGCACTCGGTCCCTCCGGAGCTCCAGGACTCCGTGAGCGCCATCCGCGTCTTCGAGAACGACCACTGGGTCACTCAGTGGTTGCACGTCTGGCCCCACCCCCGCCAGTACCTCCTCAAGCTCCCCACCAACCCCCTCGACTCCAACCATCCATCATCTTCATTGTCTCATGTCATCCCCCACACCAGCTCCCAAGTCCCCAAGCATGATCGTGAGCCTCCCCTGCCCAGCACTATGAGCACCATAACCACCCCCGAGCACAATAATCTAAGCCAGCATGCCGAGGACCACCGGCACCGCCACCACCACCATAACCAGCACTTCCGCGATCGGGATCCAGCACCACCAAGAGCACCTGCACAACCATTACCCACTGCACTAGCACCACCCCCACGATCCACATCCACGAGCGTTGAGCACGAGCCGGGGGGCAGGAGGTTTGGGCCCTACGAGCGCGTCGATGATGAGCTGCTGCTACCCCTCGATCGGCTCGCCGAAGCCTTCGAGGGCTTCGTTGACTCAGGTATACGAGTGATTACATGCAAATATTTGGCTCTTTTTTTTTTTTTTTTTTTTTTTTTTTTTTTTTTTTCTTCAACAGGTTAAGCAGAGATGATACGCGTTTGAAACCTGTACGATTAAATGAGCACCGTAGCAAGAAAATTTATAAAATTAATTGAATGGAAAAAAAGTATATTTTACATTTTAAGTAGAAAAAGGCGAATATGGTCAGACATCACGTGAATCTTCTATGATTAAAGTCATAGTTGGTTTATTCTCTAGCAGAGAAATTAAGGGTTATTTTTCAATATGGTAAGCAAAAAAAGCAACCATAAAAATATAAGGTAAAAAAGAAATTATCAACGAGGACGAAAATATAGGAAGGGGTTGTCTAGATGTGGGACACAAGTCAAAACGGATAAGAGCTGGGCAGTGAGACAGCGTTTTAGAAATGGGAAGAGGAGTGGGGGGAGGAGTATCAGAAACTGATAATAAAATGTAGGTTGAAACGTCCAGTTTCAACTGCATGGCTCTGTTGCGATACATCCTGCTGTCTTCCTCTCTCTCGCTCATTTTGTGCCTATCGGACACAATTTGTGTGATTGTCGTTGTCCGGTGAAGCCTTAAATATTCAAGTACTTCAGTGCAGTCAACGATAAAGGGAGAAATAGACGAGGGTGGAGGGGGAGATTAGAGGAAACAGGGGAATGCTTTGATGATAAATTCACGCAACAACGTGGACAGTGACCACGGGTTACTAGGTGACTGCAAGTGACGCAAAGATAAACACATTGCAGAGGGTTGCAGTACATGCCTGTATCTACATTTCATTGATCATAGGACTTCTAATTTTATTGAGTATGGCGTTGGGTGGTGATAAATTGAGGTATCACAAAATGTATATTTTTTTTTTTTAATGTGTGGATCATTGCGCATCTGTAGGACTTGCTGATCGTAGGGACTCTGTGTGTCAAGACAGAGGGGGAGTAACTGAGAAATTGATCGAGCGAATGAGAGACCATGTGTTCATTACATAGTAGTTAGATGGTACACATGTGTGTCCAAGTATCAGTAGGCCGTGGCTCGTCTCGTGAGTACAACTGAATGTGCTTTCAGTGAACGTCATATCGAACGCCAACAATACGACGACGATCGAGCTGATCGAGTCGCAGATGGAGAATCCCCTCATAGACGCCGACCATCAGGACCTCCACGCGCTCAAGCAGATACCCATACCGAATGTCCACCATCATCATCGCGTCGTACATCACAAACAGAGGAATCAATCCCACGAGGATCTCGAAGGTATGTACACATCTGTTTGTTTACCCCATATACTATGAACTATTGCTGTCTAGCTCTCACTGATATGATACTCGATTTACCCTTACGTATTTGATTTTATACTTAGATTTGTGAGACCATGTTTGATGTAACCACATTTATTTCATTCAAAAATTGTTTAAAAATATGTTAGTAAAAAATGTACTGAGCAAGAACTAAAAGTATGGAAAAAAACTGCTTTTCTTAAGTGTATATTATACAAAAAGGTATTTAAGGACAGTACCAAAAACGATAAGGAGAATAGCGCTAATCCATAGAAAAAACGCTGTATCGCATTCAAAGTTAGGATCTCTCGGCACAGTTTGGCAGGCAGGAAGGAAGTGCGCTCAAACTGCGGATCTGCGAATTAAAGTTTGAAATCCGGTATGCCGAGAAATGATACGCGGATACTCTCTCGTACCGAGCAGTAGCAGCGGCAGCTGCTGGAAAGGGCCGTCTTGGCGTGCACGCAGGAAATGAGAGGCAAGAGCGAGTGAAAATTAAATTAAACTTTGTCCCATCACTTATGGTATTGCTACTATTGCTCGCATTTAATTCTACATCTTACTCTCCAAAGCTCGTGTACGACAACTTTTCGGTGCCGTATCTTTTTTAGGGAAAACGATTTCAAAGATCTTGCCGAACTCAGCATGGAAATGTGTTATACTTTTGCGTATATTAATAAGATATAAGAGCAATCCAATTTTATTAAGGAGTTTTATAAAAATTAATGGACGCGTTAAAAACTCAATGCATTTACTTAAGCATCACTATTATGAATTTCTTGCAAAATTAACATAACAATTTTAAAATACTATAGCATACAATTTTTGATTAGCCTTTCTAGTATTAGTCATAAGTAGTAATGTAGGGTTTTAAGTCAGACGGTCTCATAAACTGTACATAATAAATGACAAAATTTGATCATTATTAAAATGGACAAAAGTAAAATTTTTTTTAAATCACCATAAGTAGTAATAACCAATATTGTGTCAGACATACTTTATAAAAGAAAGTAATTCGAGAACATATAAATTTTCTTTACTGTCTTGCATAAAATAATTTTGTTGTTTTATCTCACACTTCTGTATATTAAAAAAAAAAAAAAAAAAAAAAAAAAACCGAGTAAATGCTATAAATAATCCCATAATTTACACGAGTGATGACAGTCAATGTTCGATCGGACGCAGATTTACATGCGCTATTGTCGGAATAATTTTGGCATCATTGACTTCCGGGTGCACTAAATAATTCAAGCCCCACGCCCACGTGCTGAGAGGGGACTGAAAATAAAGTGCCGGAAGCGCCCCACAACCCAAAATCAATCACTCGCTGCGGAGACAGAGAGGGTGAATGGACGGGTAGATAATCAACAGGGATTAAAGGATAACCAGTGCTTAATTACTCGCGAACGAGCGAGCGATTCTAATGCAATCAATTCACGGTTGCTCCCACGCTCGGAGCTTGGAAAATGTATGTAGCACACCTCGACCGCGAAAGCAGTGGCAGATCAGCTGATTTCCCTTTTCCTCCCAACAATGCCATATTTACTCGCGATTTTCTTTTTAGAACGAAGTTCTTTATGTCGCGTTACTCGGGGGGGGCTGGAATTTTAAAACCAACAGATTTTTTTTTTTGAAACGAAAGTGGTTTACTCTTCCTCTCAAGTTTCCCCCCTTACCCCGTCCCCCTCACCGACTGTTCTCTATACACTTCCCCTCTCCCCACTATATATGTATATCTGCCAACCGTGCCGTGTTACTCTTCTGTACACCTTTACCCACCATTTCCCCTCACACTCCCAAGAAATTAATTTTTTAACAAATTTTAATTTTATTTTCCCACAATAATTTTTACTTCACTTTAAATTTTTTTCTTTCACAATTCTAAAAAAAAAAAAAAAAACATTTTCCAATGAAGAGAATTAAACTCTCGACGACCTGCATGTGAGTTCATTACCTCACCCACTCTGCTACGAACGCTACCAGGTAAGAAACTCGGTTTTTTGTACTTATGGTGTGGTTCGTAGCTGAAATATTTCACTTTTATATGCATTTACTGATAATACATTCGATTCATGATAAATTATATTTGTATTTGTTTTCTAAATAATACAAGTGTAAAAAAAAAAAAAAAAAAAAAATAAACATGTGGAATAGAGTTGAAGAACGTATCAATGGTTTTTAAAGGCGCTTATTTCGAATTCGACAAACAAATTATGTTACAATATCACATAACTTCATAAATAAAGTAATTCATTAAATCAATCATAAATGAATTATGTAAGATCGTCGTGCATAAATACAGTACTCACGAAGTTCAACCATCGTGAGTACTAAACTATTGTTTTTTTTTTTTTTATTCGTTTTTCAAGTTTTTGTTTTAGTAAACAACATGAATGCAGTACTAACGTTTACAGAGCTTCGTTCTTCCTGTGGGTCTGGCGACCCCCTTGTTACCTGAGAAATTGTGACTATACTCATATCATATTTAAAGAACTTCGTTCTTACCGTGGGTCCCATGACCCATTAATACCCCCTGGTTTGTTGTTTTAATTTCCTTTATAGTTTTTTCATTTTTTGTTATTACTCTACTCTGCTGATCAATCTCCTTGTCATGCCTTTCAGCTGCGGACAGTGGCTGTTTTATTTTGTACCAAGGGTTTACTGACCATTTCCTGTATCTACTAATTGACCCTCTGTCCCTGACTTGTTCATTTTCTGAGGCTTTTCCTATCCTATTGGGTTATCGCTTTCCCTTACTAATTCCATCTGTTTCCATATTTTCTTTTTTCGTTGATTGAAATCGCTATCGGAGTACCGATGTTTTCTTTCGAGACTTTTTCTGGGATTTTGGCCTAATCTTCGATTCGATTAAGATTATACAGCTCGATAAAATATTTCTAGTTAATAAATACGACCCGATTCACGACATCTTGAATACATCAGATAAAAATTAATCCGACACAGTAAAAAAAAGTATTGTTCTAGTAAATGTTTTTAAGAAATCCTTAAGTGCATGAATAAAATTAAATACAGTAATTATCATCAGTAATCATGGTCAACAATTCACCAGACCTTGCCAAAGCTACGCTGCAATAAATTCCTTATGAAAAGAAAATAAAAATTTTTAAACAATTGTACGCAATAGGCTTCGTAGTAATTGTCCCAAGTAGTAGTGCAGTGTTTTGGATCAGACGGGATTACTGACAATTATAAAGAACACCATTACTGATTTATTGAATATAAGTTGTCGAATAACTCGACATTTAAAAAAAAAATAATATTATTAAAAAATTGTATCAAAGCATGCAAATAATAATTTACCTGATAATCGTCATAAGTAGTACTAATCAATATTATGTCAGACGCCCGTAAATTGACGATGTTTACTCGATTGGCTAACTTAAAAGAGCATATTAAAATAAAGTAATATATAATACGAAAGTTGATAATCTTGACAAGTAGTAATAGTCAATATTCGATCAGACGCAGATAATGAATGACGCCAATAATGGGACCTTAAGGAATCTGATTTAATTTTGGGTAAAAAATGAGGTCATCTCGTGTAATCTCAAAGATTCTGAGAATTCATTAAAAAGGAAGAGCGCAGATTTTGGATTATACAAACGAGGGGAGTCAACGAGAAGGAGAGACGACCGGCTACGGAATCCGAGGGGCAAATGGGATGTAAAGCCAGCTTCCCAAGTCCCAAGTAGGCGCAATTAACGTAATCTCAGGGGCTTAAAGGACACCATGGGGACCCGGCCGAAGATCTGCACCGGCAAATCGAGAACCAGGAGCAGCATAAGGGACGGCACAGCTGATATTTTCATTATCCTCAGGGGGAGAGTCCCACCCCCCCCCCTGGAAACGTCGAGCTCGGAATCGTCACTCGTTATCGGCGCACAAACGCGTGCTGGCAGGGGAACCATAGCTTTCTTTTCTTAATATACGGTAATCCCCGGTTACCCGACTAACTGCGGATCTAAGTACATGGAACATCTGTGGCTATCCTCTTAAGATTTTTTTGGCTTCTTTTTTCCCACTTTCTTCCCACGTATTTCCAATGTTACGATACAATTAATGAATTAAACTTGCTTCATATGCCGCAAAAATCATTAATTTTTAATTATACGGAAAGTTTATTATTGCGATAAGTTGCGAAGAACAAAAGAGCGGTGACTACAATCTGGCGCGAGGAAATTGGACGACGAGACAAAAGTTGAAAAAATAATGGAGAGGTAGATACGGACGGAGGAGACAAAAAAAAGGGGAGAAAATAAGAGGAATAATAATGATGGATGAGACAGGGTGGGGAGAGAGAAAGCGAGGGAATGGAAAATGAAGCATTGATAACAACTCGGGCCAATGGAAAATGAAGCGAGTTACGTATGTATGGGTTTCATTAACACACGCAAGTTCGCAGCGTGGCAGCTCTGGTTATTGGATTTTAAAATCTGTAGCTCAATGTAACGCTCCAGCTTTATCTCTCTCCCTCTCTCTCCCTAGTATTTTCTCTTTACGTAGGTATCTCCATCTTTCCACGGGAAATCCCATTAATATTCAAAACACTTGGCAGCGCACAAAAAGCGCCGGGCTGGGAAAACGGGTAGGGGTAAAGCGGGCCACAATACCGGATTATTTAAATGTTTATCCGTAGTTGTTTATCGTGTTAGTCTGCTCCTTCGTTAACTTCAATTCAGCGGCTCTGTGTTTTTGCCGTGGCCCGTTTGTAATATCATTTTGGTGAGGTGTCTAAAAAAATGGACAGGTGCTAACCATAACACTTTTAAATTATTTTTTTTCTATGTCTTTATTTTACAATGTGTATTCAAACCTATGGTTATCGTTTTCCTATTCGATATATGAAAAACAATCTATTGATTCACTTTGTACAAATTTACAATAATATCATCCATAAAGGTCAGTTGGTCATTGGCAAAAAAGTGACCACTTTTAAGTACCTGTATCTTTCTTTCCATGCATGCATTTTGTGTTGAGCATAAATACACCAATACGCTTATCTTAGTGACAAAACAACGACATGTGTGTAGTGATGCATAAGTAAAGACATGCAGATAAAGAGGAAGAGACCGAAGAGCATTTGCCTCTTCTATGAATATCAATTCCAGTTACTTTGCTCGTTTGTTCAGGCAAGATCTCGTCCTTCTTCTCTTCTCACTTGTGCTCCTCTTCCTCCGTCTCTCACGTACAATCTTCGCTCCTAGCTCGAGTTATGCTCTTCCGAAGTGCGTCTTTCAATGGGAGTTTGGGAGTTGCTCCCCCGTAAGGAAAGCCTGAGAAATGTTTCCCTCGTGGTATTGTTGTTGCTATTTTAGTTGGTACAATTCATACGAGTGGCTGCAATTGTGCACGATAGGGAGAGAAAAAAACATGACATTATGAAAATAAATGTGGCTCACAACTCTATCGTCCAAAATACAATAAAATTTGGTATAAAATGAAGCAAATGTAATGGTCAACATGTTTTGTGATTGTAGGTGGCCAAGCGGCCCCATCGCCGCTGTCGGACAACGAGAGGATAGCCCAGCAGCCGGTCAAAGTGGTGCTCACCAGCACCTGCCATCAGGCCTACTCCACCTGCAAGTGAGATAAAACAAGCTTATGTCATAAACTGTGTGCTTCTTGTTTTTACACTTTTTTTTAACATGGAATATTTAACTTACATTTCGTTACTAATTCCAGACCCTTCCTCTTTTTACTATCTAACCCAGTATAATTTAACTGCAGCCAATTTAAGAAAAAAAAAGTATCCATGGCTTTAGTATCACTAAAGACCAAAGCGCACTTCTTTCCTCCTAATTAGAAATTTCCTGACACTTTGGTCAATTATGTCATATCGAGCCAAGTGCAGGTATCAACTGATTATACAAGGCCCAAGAGAAATTACGTTTTTTTACGACACCAAAGTAGGAAAAAAGAAAAAAGAAATACACGTGACAATTGTTCGACAGGAGCGACGCCGAGTGCAAGGCACTGCTGCAGCCGGTGCTGAACCACTGTGAGCACTCGAGATGCTCCCGTTCGGAGTGCATGGGCTCTTTGCAGCACTTCTACAAATTGGCCAACCACAAGCACTCGATCGAGATAGCTTTTTGCCTGTGCAGGTGAGCTTATCTTTCTAACCCTTTTTTTTCATTATTAGTCAATATTGGGAGTCCAACTGGCAAGGCTTCGCTGTTTAAAAATGAGTTGTAGGGAATATATTATTCACGGGGTAGCGATTCTTGGAACAAAGTAGGCAAGGGGTTGACTTCTACGAGGACCTGGATAATTGCATTGTGAACATACCGTAGTTGGCTCGTAATTGCGTTGTGGTTAACAAACAGTACAAGGTGTGGTACTCAAAATATAAATAAAAATAGAAAAGAGAAAAAGAATCTCTCTATCCGCTTGGGGGATTGAGGCAAATTAAATAGTCACATTAGGGGAGAAGAGTATCAGTGGGTCGATCGGCGATTTTTCAGCGAAAAAATACTGCAAGACGGGTTTGGTAACAGTAGCAACAACAACATTAAACGTGGAAATAAGATCAAGTCGTACGAGTGAAGGCGTCTAGGTGAAGACGAAGAGGAAGAGGACGTTAGCCGAGACAGCCCCGAAATTCGTGGGTGACATGGGAATGTACGTGTGTGTATGTGTATATACGATGAATCGGGCCACCTACCTAAGTATCTTACTTCAGAAATTCCCACGTGAGACGTTTGAGCAGCTAAACAGAATTCCTTTAGCTTTTATTTTTTTTTTGTTTCTGTTTTTTTTTCTTCTCTCGAACAGCTTACACCTACTGAAGTCTCATAATATTCACTTGAATTTTCATTTTGTATGCTTATTTTTACTATAAATTTTTAGCTTATTAAAAAGTCTTTTTTCCACTTCCTTTTTATTTTGCAATTTTTTGTATACCACAACAGAAAGGATAATAAAGATAACAAAGAGAGGGTCACAACTTTCCTACCATTCGTTATATTCCATCTTATGCCAACTTCGCATGTATGGAAATGTATCAACTCCTAAAGTGCCTAAAAAACATTAAATATAATAATTATAATAAGTAATGATGATCAAAAATATATCAGACCTGCCTAAGCTACGCTATAGTGAATTATTAAAAAAAATTAAAATTTTTGAACGAGTATTCGCAATAAGCTTTGAAGTAATTGTCACAAGTAGTAGTGCAGTATTTTAGATCAGACGGAATTACTGACAATTGTAAAGAAAACCATTTCTGATTTATTGAATATAAGTTGACGGATAACTTGGCATTACTAAAGAAAAAAAAAATATTTTCAAATCATGCAAAGAAAAGTTTGAATCTGATAATCATCATAAGTAATAATAATCAATATTATGTCAGACGCCCGTAAATTGATGCTGCTTACTCGATTGACTAACTTAAAAGAGCATATTAAAATAAAGTAATATACAGCATGATATGTAACGGTGGCATTTCCCGAGAACCGCGTGTAGAGCGATTTTTTCTGACGCGAACCCCGTTGGAATTAATTTTTTAGGGCAAATAGCTTTTAAATGGGAGCCGATTGAAAATACGTTCCAAACTACCCCTAAATGGGGTTGGAAAGCTGTAGCGCGCCCGCATAAACTCGCGACGTTGCCACATTGTTATTGGAGCTTAGTCGGTAAGCAGTGAGAACTATATCCATGTGCGCACGCAAGAGCGTCAGCTACTGCTGGTAACTTGAAGGTTGAATGTAAAAATTTTTACCTTAAGGTAAATATTGTCTGCTCCTTATGTTGTCAGTTGTTTATCCATCACGCGCTTACTGTCTTTCTCACTCTCATGTTGGACAAAAACATCTTTAAATTTTATACTTAAGTAATGTTACCTCGAATGAAAGTAAAATACCATATCAGTAGGGATTTGTCCACTCTACACGATAGTATTTTTGCAAAAATAGTCGAGCTCTTTGTCAAAAATATTGTTGTTAGGTATGTCTTGCTTACGTTCCCGGGTATGTCGTCTGTACACGATTTAGAACGAGTCCATTCATAAATTGCAATAATCAAGTACCCGGGAAGTACCCGGCAAGTGCCCGGGAAGTACCCACCAAGTATCCGAGGAAGTGCCCGGGAAGTACCCGCCAAGTGCCCGCCAAGTACCTGGGAAGTGCCCGAGAAAGTGCCCGCCAAGTCCCCGCCAAGTGCCCGGGAAGTACCCGCCAAGTGCCCGTGAAGTACCCGGGAAGTACCCGAGGAAGTGCCCGGGAAGTACCCGGGAAGTGCCCAGGAAGTACCCGCCAAGTGCCTCGGAAGTACCCGGGAAGTGCCCGTGAAGTACCCGCCAAGTGCCCGGGAAGTACCCGGGAAGTGCCCGGGAAGTACCCGCCAAGTGCCCGGGAAGTATCCGGGAAGTACCCGAGGAAGTGCCCGGGAAGTACCCGCCAAGTGCCCGGGAAGTACCCGGGAAGTACCCGAGGAAGTACCCGCCAAGTGCCCGGGAAGTACCCGAGGAAGTACCTGCCAAGTGCCCGGGAAGTACCCGCCAAGTACCCGGGAAGAGCACGGGAAGTACCCGAGGAAGTGCCCGGGAAGTACCCGAGGAAGTGCCCGCCAAGTACCCGGGAAGTACCCGACTGTATTGTACTAGGCGGGGACTTCCGGGGCACTTGGCGGGTACTTCCCGGGCACTTGGCGGGGACTTGGCGGGCACTTTCTCGGGCACTTCCCAGGTACTTGGCGGGCACTTGGCGGGTACTTCCCGGGCACTTCCTCGGATACTTGGTGGGTACTTCCCGGGCACTTGCCGGGTACTTCCTGGGTACTTGATTATTGCAATTTATGAATGGACTCGTTCTAAATCGTGTACAGACGACATACCCGGGAACGTAAGCAAGACATGCCTAACAACAATATTTTTGACAAAGAGCTCGACTATTTTTGCAAAAATACTATCGTGTAGAGTGGACAAATCCCTACTGATATGGTATTTTACTTTCATTCGAGGTAACATTACTTAAGTATAAAATTTAAAGATGTTTTTGTCCAACATGAGAGTGAGAAAGACAGTAGGCGCGTGATGGATAAACAACTGACAACATAAGGAGCAGACAATATTTACCTTAAGGTAAAAATTTTTACATTCAACCTTCAAGTTACCAGCAGTAGCTGACGCTCTTGCGTGCGCACATGGATATAGTTCTCACTGCTTACCGACTAAGCTCCAATAACAATGTGGCAACGTCGCGAGTTTATGCGGGCGCGCTACAGCTTTCCAACCCCATTTAGGGGTAGTTTGGAACGTATTTTCAATCGGCTCCCATTTAAAAGCTATTTGCCCTAAAAAATTAATTCCAACGGGGTTCGCGTCAGAAAAAATCGCTCTACACGCGGTTCTCGGGAAATGCCACCGTTACATATCATGCTGTATAATACGAAAGTTGATAATCTTGACAAGTAGTAATAGTCAATATTCGATCAGACGCAGATAATGAATGATGCCAATAATGGGACCTTAAGAAATCTGATTTAATTTTGGGTTAAGAATAACGTTATTATGCGTAATCTCGATGATTCCGAGTATTCATTTAAAAGGACGAAGGAGCGCAGATTTTGGATTATAGAAACGAGGGGAGTACAGATAATAGAGATAGGGTCACAACTTTTCTATTATTTGTTATATTCTCTCTCATGCCGACTTCACATGTACGGAAGTGTATCAACTCAGAATATATTCGAAAAGAGGGTTGTATGCAAACTTTTGAAGAGGCGCTCCACCTCCACCGTCTGACCACATAACAAACTTGACTACTTCTTCTCTCCCAGCGGTGCCACCCTACAATGCGAGAGTTTCGCTCTTTTGAATTTTCCAGCTGCGATTTCGGACAATAGGTGTGTCGGGTGGGCCGGCGTGACAGATTCGATAATAAAATACGGCAAACTTTTTCAACCGCTGATGGGTCACCTCTGCCTCGTCGCTGGTTTCTGCAACAAAAATAAATTCTTCGTCCCTGGCCATGATTTTTATTCGAAAATATATCAATGAATACAATTTACTTTTAAATGATTTGCAATAATTTTTGCGATGTATTTTTTTTTTTTTTTTTCTTCTGCTTCTTTACAGGAGATCAGAGGGGAAACACACGAAGGACGAGTGCATGATGGCACAGGAGAAGATGCACCCGACGTGTGCGCTGCGCGTACCGGCTGGCTCGGAGACGCCCACGTGCGACACCCTCGGCGAGAATTGCCGTAAAAATCCTATTTGCAGGTCAGCTGGAACACTTTTATTTTATCGTATTTAAATTTTGGACGTATGAGAAAGACACACATTTAGGTCGTGGTTGCGAGATATGTGGTTCTCGGGGCTGAAAATTTGTTAATTTATGTTGAAGAAGAAACACAAGAGGAGGTAGCGAAGCATTAGAGACGAAGAATTCCGTGGCGGTGCGAAATGTGAAGTGCCTTCTGATATGAAATAAAATTATATAAATTCTAAAGCGGGACGGGAGAAACAAAAGAGACGGGGCTCAGGGAGAATAAGAAATATGCGCTGATGAATTTTTCTATTACAGACATTTCAAACGTTGGGGAGAGTTGCGCTTCTTGAATTCCTTTGATATAAATTTTTTCACTCTCACAGTTGCGCAATTTTTTGCATACAAATACTTTCTTTTACACATTAAATTTATGTTGAGAAAATTTTAAAATTTGTTCAAGCTGGAGACACAAAATAAAAAAAATCTCTTCAATAATCCTCAGGACAAAGCTGGAGCATTACGAGCAGAGCTGTGCGATAGACAGCGTAACGAAGAAGTGCGCTGGTCCGGCGCAAACGTGCCGTGCGGCGATGCTGGGCATCATAGGCACGGAGCTGCGCTCGAACTGCGTCTGCAGGAGCGCGGACAAAAAGGGGGTCGAGTCTACGTCGTTTTACGAGTGCCTAGGATGGCAGCGGCTGCTTTGGGTCAATCCTTGCGTTGGTGAGTGCACGTTTAAGTGGTTTTTACTTTAAATATGTGTAACAATGGTATCACCAATCATTGAACAATTCGAGTCTGGCCAAACAAGTAAAATAAGGATAGAGACAGACCAGCATTTAAAAGTAGAACTGATGCGCATGTGGTGGTTGTGGTTTCTCTTTAAAATGTAACGCTACTTTTTCTTTGCTCTCGTGCCACTACTGCGCTCTTTCATCTAGTTCTGCTTGTATCTCGATCGCTCGAGTTGAGAAAAAAAAAAAAAAAAAAAAAAAAAAAAAGAAATAGCAACAGAAAGGAGCCAGACTGGAAACACGCACAAAGCTCTTCCGCTTCGGAAGCTCTTCCGGGAAATTAGAAAAATTCTTTTCCAAATCCCTTCCAGTCGTACACCACTGGTTTGGTACCTATACGAGGAGGAGGTGAGCGTAACGGCAAACGGTGGGCTTTTTCCCACTGGAAAGTTAAAACGAGTTCGGAGAGAAAGAGATGGAGCCAAGCTAATCGCGTCGAATAGGAGATCCACACCGTAAAAAAAGAAAAAATAATACTGAAAGACAATGATACGGATAAAAAAGTAGCACAGGATAAATGATAGGGAAAGGGACACTTGTCCGATCGTATTTTTTTTTTTTTTTTTTTTTTTTTTTTTTGAGGACGAATCTTTGGTGAAAGATGTCGCATCGACATACTTCTATTTTCCTCCCTTTCTCCAAGGTTTAGATAAATCATTAAGATATTGTGGTACAGCGACAGCACCAGAAATGAAAAGTCGCGCGTAAAAATGTGGGGAATCTCTCGAATCTTTGACTATACACTGCTGCTATTGTACTGCTTTCCAAGAGGCCGAGTATCACACAAAAATAGTGAAACATGGGTACACACGTACAGTGCAAGGGGTGAAAAGCAGAGGAACATCTCGTGAAAATTCAGAGGTGGTATCTCGTCAGTTTGATCGTCGACCCGATACGGTCGCCAGACGCGAAAAATAACGAGCGATTCGGAATAGTGTGGAGTATTTTTCTCTTTATCCTTTCAGAGAGGACCCGTCCTTTTCTCTGGAAGAATAACTTTTTCCTTTTTTTTTCTCGCCGTCTGACTTTCCCTCTCTTTTGCTTTTCACTATGAACTTGTCTAGCTGGAGACACTTTTTCACGTGTCACAGCACTCGAGCAGTTATTATGTTCAGACTCTGTCGCTTTTGTGGTACGAAAATAGAATAGACAAACGTAAGAAAACATACACAACAAACTCGACCAAGGGATGATTTTGAGGGTGAAATTTTGCAGTTGCTCGTTTATCCTTGTTGCCTTTTGATGTTGCGGAATAGGAAATAAAGGATAAGCCTTTTGTAGGTGTAGGTGTACATAAAGAAGAAAGTGGTGTAGGTCAAAAGCTGAAATGGGCTCGAAGTTTTTTTATGTTTGGCACGATTTCAAATACCGTTTTACGCCCCCATTGTGCTACGCGTTGGCTCTTCTCTTGGTGCTCTCGAGCGTATTTTCTGAAATTACCTACTCATTACACAATTAGGCCAAAAAAGTTTCTTACGATTGCCGGGATCTTTTAGTTCATTTCTCTCTAACGGGTTTTCCGAAACTAAATTTTTTTTTTTTTTTTTCGCTCACGTTAGAAGTAGTGTTTTTTTTTATTTTTATTTTTTATCCAACAAAAGTGGAATCATAGTCACTTATTTACTTAATTGACCTAAAAACTCGTAACGTTGATTTATGACACAGAACAACCGTAATTCAATTCATTAATGCAACTTACTGATATGTTTCCCGAAAAAGTAAATTTTCAATCATCATTAGTAAATTGCAATGTACGTATAAAAAAAGTGAGAAAGGAGGACAGGAAGGCAATCTTCGTCAAATATTTCAGCTGAGCCAGAAACGATGTTTCCCGCAGAGGCTGACCAAACATTGATATCGACCACTTGTTTTCGTCACCCGATGAATAACCTTTTTTTCACGCAGTCGAGGCGCAAAAGGACTTTCACGCGCGGCGGAACCATCACCACAACCACATAAGACCAACGACATCGTCCATCGAGCCAAGCCCCACGGAAGGAACGTCTCCAAGGAGGCCATCCTCGGCACTACCTTCCCCAGCCACCCCCAGAGTCTCCCTGATCGCCGCCACGAGTCTCGGCCTCGCCGAGTCCGAAAACGAAGGCAACCACAGGATGAAGGAAGAGCTGGAGGACAACGTCATACCCGAAGTCCAAACCGTCGGTCAGACCGAACGCACCACCGAGTCCACGGCTATCACGCCGAGCAGTACAACTACCGAGGCCACCACGACGACCACCACGACAACTACACCCACCACTTCGACGACGATGAAGACCACCACTACCACGACGACGACGACCACACCAGCGCCTACTACGCCGAGCACGCCACCGCCACGTGAGTTGATTTTTTTTGTTTTATCGAGTACTTTGCAAAGTTATAATTTCAATTCATAAGACTTCCCAAGTTTCGTACTTCAAGAGTTATTGAAAAAAAAAAAAAATAATAACACGGATGAGTTGAGCAGTTGTAATACAATTTGTCTTTTACAAGACTTTGAGGACAAGAAAAACCAATGCGTGCATAATGGCTATTGATGGAAAAACACAGGTGTGCGATATCTTACCGATACAACTGCTTCGCAGTAAGTCACAGTAAAAATGCGAAAGAAAAAAAAAATTGGCTTCTTAATCAGCGTTATGTACGTCCTCGCGCAGCCTTTGAGCGATACTTTTTTTTAAAATATAAAGGTCGGGTCGGCGATAACTTTGCGTATACACAGGCTAGGGCGCTCGATATTTCCCGGAGCTATATTTTTTTCCTCCTCGAGTGAACTCGTTCCCCGTCAAAGCTGGAAGGACGTAACCTGATTATGTGTAAAATCTTTTCCGTGTTTGCGGCATCTTATCGTCGGTAATAACTTATGCAACATCGAAATGTCAAATATCGGCTTTAATACTTGCATAAACCCGGTAATTGGACGCGAAAGCCGTAGTGAATGGCTTCTTGTTGGTGATCTGCATACTGGAAATTTGAAAAACATCCGGCTGTACGAAAACGGAAGATCAATGACAGAGTTGCTCGAGTGGAGGAAAAAATAAATCAGGTCGAGACAAAAGAGGAACGAGTAGTTGTGTGACTTTGTAGGACAATCGAATGGCAATTCCCCACGGACGTATTTTAATTCCTAGATGTCAGAGCGCAGGTACAGGGAAATAGAAAAAGAGAAATAAAAGTAAGGAGGAGATCGTCGAAACACTTTCCTCGAGAGAGAGAGTTTGAGATCGCGTCGTTCTTTTCCTCGAGGCGCTTGTCAATTTTCTGGCACGAGTTCAACCGTCGATTGTTTGATCACCCTCTGCGTCGAGAAAATCTACTTTTGTGCATCTGATGTTTCTGTAACTCCATCGCTTGGATATCCTTTGTGACTTTAGGGAGTCAAAAGTCAAAAATGCATTTGAAGAGACAAGCATTTTTTACAATGTCTTGGATAAGGTAAAAAAAAGAAATTCTTCCCCCCGAGAAATGTACCAGTACAAACACGCGACAAAGCAGCCAAAAGGTGGAGTATGTATACTTAAAAAAGCGACAAAGAAATTCCGGGCCTACTCGTGCGCGCATTTTTTCCTGAGCATACAAAATGACGTGTGCGCGTGAAAAGCACAGACGAAAGCTTATTCGGAAAAGGAGGGACTGTACATACATATAGAGGATTCAGACGTCACCGACTGGGAGCCTTTGATCGCCCCACCGGCTTGGCTTGGCGAAGTGCCGATTGCGCTTTTGTCGCTCGAAGGGAACAAAAAAGGTTCCAAGTCTCTAGCTCTGCTTATTCTTACCCATTCGCTCCTGTTTCAGAGGAACTTCTTTCCATTTTACTTTGAATGTAGCTTCAGTATTTCTTTGGTTAAAGCCCTGAGGCTCGTACCGATATTAGAAAAATCAACGTTCTGTCTCTACTTTCTATTTTTGTTTTTTTTTTTTTTTTTGTTTTTTTTATTTACTTGTTGAACGCGATTGGTACCTTGTCGATTTTTGTACATTGTAGGTGTTCAGTAGACAAATTTGACAGTTCGGTTGGTATATAATTTTAATGAAGTCCTATAATCTAAATAACAATCGAGAAACGTCGGAAAATCAATGAAAACGCGAACAAAGGAAAATAAGCTCAAGCTGCGAGAAATAGAAGGTGGAGGAAATTCCGTTTGCCAAAGATAAATCGGAGAAGCCATTTGTTTCACGGAAAACAGAGCCATACATTATATTTCAAAAATTGTAGCTGCAGGCAAGAATGCGTTAGTTGAAAGCGAGATGGGATGGATGGGAGAGCGATATTGCGTAGTGTTGCCTGTACGCTTGTCTTTTTCTCTTCTTGCAGGTTACTGCGTCGTGCAGAGGACGGGTCAGTCTCATCAGTACATCCGCGTAGGAAAGCTCAAGCGGGTAAGTTTTCCACTATACTATTTTAGACTATTCTTGCATTATCTCCTACTCGGGCAGAATGTATGTTTGCGTATCGGGAGAGAAAAATTGGAAAATTGTCCGAGTCTCCTTTTTGTCTTTTGCTTACGATACTCTTATCCGTGATATGAGATTTTTTTCGTTTTTGTGTGTGAGAGAATTGCTTTAAGTCAATAGATGCACTTGTTTTGCAACAGAAGTAGGGAAATAAGAAAAACGGGGACAAGAGACACGTTTTTTTTTATTTTAATTGCCTTGACGTTTTAATGAGCAACCGTATGGGTCCTAAAAAAGAGCTTTTGCAAGCTCATCTGTGCCACTGCAAAGATAATTTCCACCTCAGATCATAGATGTATGCACGTAGAGACCCACTAGTATCCTCCTCGAAAATAAATGTCCTTGTGCTTTGTTGGTCGGCACAGCTGTACCGGGAGGACGAGCCCGAGTGCTCGGAGCTATGCCAGTGTGACGAGAACGAAAGCGCGACCTGCAGTGCCATTTGCGTGGAGACGTCGCCCTGCAAGACGGACTTTGCCTTCTATAATCACGCGGCGCCTGCCTATCAGGCCTACCGGGGCCGATGCCTCTGCTACAGCGGCCGCTTCATCTGCATGAAACCCGCCCCCGGTGAGTACCACCACTGCCTTTCACTTCATTCGCTGGAACTACTCGGTGGTAGTAGTATACACCCCAACGCCAATTAGTGTTTATTATTCCTACGCCACAGGTGACCTCGACGGTGTTTAATCACTATAGGACACGCTCTTTTTTTTACGTCCATCTCCTTTTTTTTCCTTTTCTATAATTTACTCAAGCTTGGATTGCTTTTGGGGTGTACATTTAGATACTCTCACACTTTTTACGAAAAACAGGAAATAAGATTATAATTTTCACTAACTCTAAATGCACTGGAATACAGGCTGTGTAAAGCACTATGATCTAAAGCTGTACTAGCAATTGAGGCGGGTTCAATAAAATGTTGCTTAACAAGCAGTATTTAGAGTATTAAATCAGCTGTGTGTACGATTTTATCAACTTTGTTTTGATACACTTGAAAACTGATATTCTCAACGAAGAATTCTTATAAAAACTTGTTTTTCTTTGTCAGGTATAGGTTTTCCCAAGGTAACCGTTCGAATGTTACAATCGTTCAGAAACAAAAAACACAAACCACGGGTGGTTTCGAAAATTTCTATGTTTTCTTTGTTGAAAAAGCAAATTTTTTTTATCAATACTGTGAGGAATATAGAAAAAAAAAAAAAAAAAAAAAAATACAGACATTTAATGAATGAAGAAAAATCCAAAAAATTTATTGATAACAGAGGCGTACAATATACCACACGGAGTCTTCATGTTCCTCGGGTACAGCGAAACTGACGAGAACTTGCTCAAACCCCACCACAACCTAACCGTCGTAGATGCCGTGTCTTCCCTCGACAGTTTTATGAGAGAAGAAGTCAATAACCAGGTAATCACCACTACTCACTTCAGTACCATTTTATAATATGTTTACTTTGTTATTTACTTCCTTTCAAATAAAATTAAAAAAAAAATGTTTTTTTGTTTCAAAATAGACGATGTGCACAATCTTCCTGTACAACGTGACGAAGGAGAACGTCATCGCGGTCGCCCGGCTAATGACGGACGGCTCGTCCAGCAACAACGTCTCGCAAGCACAGAGCCTCAAGCATCTCCTACGCGTCAAGGTAAGTGATGCCTTACTTGTACTTAGTGGTCTGAGTTATGCAGAAAAAAATACGGCACTTCATTTTACAGTGAAAACTTTTCCAAACAAACTCTCATGATTTTAATAAGTGAAAATATATCACTAATTTTGTCGTGAAACAAAACTGCCATATCAATACCTTCATCAATACCAATTAAGAAAGAACTTTTTTTTTTTTTATTAAAAAACCTACACGTATGAACCTACAGATAGCGATGAAATCGACCTCGAAACCGTGCGCTTGATGATAATTAAAAAAAAAAAAAAAAAAAAGACGAATGAAACTAGGTGAGGACAAAATCGGGTACAGTTTCCACGTCTCTCGCAACAGTAATAATAATACCCGCGATAAAATCGCCCCGAAGCTGCCAGGTGTACAGACACCGAATACGCGCATACGTATACGAACGACTGCGAACAACAGGGGAAGCTGAAAAATATATCAGTACACGCTCGCAACGTTGTCCAGCTTCCGTTGGTTTCTTTTTTTTTTTTTTTTTTCCTTTTTTTTTTGATGGTATTTTATTCGTCCACGTTATGTGGT